>NC_038248.2:25070884-25253388 GCF_000004515.6 Glycine max | reverse complement strand
GCTACTTGGGCCCTCCAGAAGATTCCTCCAGAAGGCTGTTGCTTCTGGAGGAAGCAACATTGGCTTGGATTTTCTTCACGGAACTAATTTTCCTCAGCAATTTCGAGAGAGAGAGAAGTGCCTAAGGGGCCGAACCCTTTTCTTCTTCACTTCTCCCCCTATTTATAGCAAAATAGGGGAGAAGCTTGCCGCCCAGCTCGCCCAAGCGAGCAAGGTTGCTTCCTCCAGAAGCAACAGCCTTCTAGAGGAATCTTCTGGAGGGCCCAAGTGGGCCTAGCTGCTATTTGCACCCCCCCTTTTTACTAAATGCACCCCCTTCTATTTTTTTGGCAATTCTTTTTCCGTAACGTTACGAAACTTTACGAATTTCGTAACGATACTTATTTCCCTTCCGCAAGGCTACGAATCCTGACGGATTATGTATTTACTCTTTTTTAGCTTTCGAAGAAGTTACGGAAACTCACGGATTGCGCAAAAACACCTCTTTTTGACTTCCGCCTCAATACGGAATTTCACGAATCGTGCAAGCCTGCTTCCTTTTGATTTCCGAGACGTCTCGGGATTTCATTTATTGTGCAACCAAGGACGCCAAGTGTCTCGAAGCGGCCAATCCAAGGTTGTATATCATCAAATAATAATCCCCGGACGAAATTATGGTATGACAGTTGCCCCTCTTTACTTACCTCTCATCGGAGATAAGAGGAAAGCAAAGATACGACAATGATTTCGTCCGTTCTGCCCCTTCCGTGATGACGACTCTCGTCTCTACTCTTCTGCACAAAACAAAATACAAACAATAACAAGAACAACGAACATAATATACATACACACATATACACATTTACACATATCCGGCGAAGAAACCGATCCGGAAAACAACAGAATAACGTGATTCCCAGAACATCTTATGTTCTTTCATTGAGGTATTTTGCTACCTAAACATACATATAATATTTTTTGAGGTATTTTGCTACCATAATATACATACACACATAACGTGTTTTTTTTTAGGTATTTTGCTACCTAAACATACGTATAATATTTTTGCTATATACATGCATATCCAAGGTATCTTGCTACCTAAACATACATATATATGTTTTGTGAGATATTTTTTGCTATATACATGCATATCCAAGGTATCTTGCTACCTAAACATACATATATATATTTTGTGAAGTATTCAAGGTATCTTTCTACCTAAACATACATATATACATATTTCTTTTTGTGAGGTATGACTACCTTTCGAGCTTGTGCTTGTTTTATTTAAATTCCTAGGATCATGAGCAACTAGGTGTGTCCTACTATGACTTGAGAAACAAAGGTGATCAAATAACAAGCAGAGATTTAAAAGGTACTAGGTTGCCTCCTAGTAGCGCTTCTTTAACATCTTGAGCTGGACGCATGATGGCTTGTCGATTACGGACCTAGTACTTTGCTTACCTTTGGCTTTGGACTTGGTCGCTTATTGCTCGGCCGTGGGTCGTAAGCAATGCTCTAACCTTTTTGTGGATGAGCTGAGGTAAACTCTAGAGGTGATGGCGGTGTGTCTGTTGCCCGCTGTCGGCCATCCCCAGGCTGCTGTGGTGTTTCACCCTGCGCCTGCCTGGGGATGCAGTACTTCTTGATGAATGCTCGATTAGTAAGGGGCCTGATGCCCTTGCTGGAGGTGACAGGCACTCCGTAGAACTGACAGAGATTTGTAATTAGAGCTTGACAACTCCAAGACCCTGTTGGACTTCTTCGGGTCCACTGGGTGTCTTGCAGGCGCGATCCTTGCAAACAATAGATGAAATCAGAAATCAGTCGAGCAATATGCATACTTACCTATGATGACGTGACCTTGCCGGGTGGAACGGACACCCTGTAGGACTACAGAGGCTCGTAACCAGAGTTGGAAACCCCAAGGCCCTATTGGACTTCTCCGGGTCCACTGGGTGTCTTTGTGGGTGCGATTCCTGCAAACAATAGATGGTATCAGAAATCAGTTGAACCATATGTATACTTACCTATGTCATGATGGCATGACCTCGCTGGGGGAACGGGCACCCTGTAGGAATGACAGAGGCCCGTAACCAGAGCTGGAAACCCCAGGGCCCTGTTGGACTTCTTCGGGCCCACTGGGCATCTTGTGGGCGCGATCCCTACAAACAATAGATGACATCAGAAATCAATTGAACCATGTGCATACTTACCTATGTCATGACGGCACAGACCAACCGATACATCTGCAGGGGGAAATTGGCATTGTGGTCGCCGGGCAGAATGTTACTAAATAGCAACGTCATCCATATCCATGTAAAAGTGGTCATGTTGGTGCACATGATCCACACTCGTCTTTTTGTAGCGGCACGGGTGAAATCTTGCCCCGGTATGCATAGTAGATGCGTGATAGCCTCCCTCTCTGGATGTGCTCGCACAGTTGGTCGCCCTCTTATATCAGGGGGTGGCCCAGGAACTGATAAAAGGAAACTACTGGCCCCTTAACTGGGAGCGCAAGTCAATGTTAAGCATCTAAGGGCAAAGGACCTTATATTCTCTTAAGGTGTGGATATGGAGCACACTGAATATGAGGACGCGTAGCTCTCTAAAGGCGACGGCGTGCAGCCCTCTGAAGTTCAGGACGTGCCGCCTTTTGAAGGCGAGGGAGTGTAGTCCTATAATGGCGAGGACGTGCAGTCCTCTAAAGGTGAGGGCGTGTCGCCCTTTGAAAATGGGGGACATGTAGTCCTCTGATGGCGAGGACGTGTAGTCCTCTAAAGGCGAGGACGTGTAGTCCTCTAAAGGCGAGGACGTGTAGTCCTCTAAAGGCGAGGACGTGTAGTCCTCTGAAGGTGAGGGCGTGTAGCCCTACAAAGGTGAAGGTACATGACCCTTTGACGACGAGGATGTGTAGTCCTTTGAAGTTGAAGACGTGTAGTCCTCTGAAGGCGAGGGCGTGCGGCCCTCTGAAGGCGAGGACGTGTAGTCCTCTGATGGCAAGGACATGTAGCCCTCTGAAGAAGATAGGTACTAGTACCCAAGGGTCCACCTTTATGAGAAAACAAGAGGTCGGCCCATCGAGAGGGCCGGTCATCCAACAAGATTGGACACGAGATGTAGGAAATCTATGCAGTTAACATGATTTTTAGGGATGCAGACGCATGCAACCTTTGTTGTGAAATTTGGTAATGCTGACCTCATATGAAACAATGCAATGCAATGGAAAGTTGTACAATGTTCATGACATTCTTTCCCTATTTTGTGATTTTGATTTTGATTTAATCTTTTTGGAAAACACAGATTGACTGTCCTTTTGAAAATGGTGATAATTCATGCAACCTTATCCTATCTTTTGCAAATCTCTCCGGGAACTCCCTCAGAGTGTATGTTCTGTTTGATTTAGTCACTTGACCATTTTGGAGTGACGGGAATGGAGCCATTTGACGTTTAATCAATCTATTGAAGTTCCAGGGCTTGTCTCCCTTTTTTTCTTGTTTAAAAACATCGACGAGTGAGAACTTTTGATCTGCCCCTATGTTCACTTGAGGCTCATGCATGACGCCACTCATTGCCCCAGTGTAAGGTTTTGAGGTACCAATTGTCATCTTTCGTCATGACCTTGTAGCTGGGAACCTATTGGGTGAGAACTTCTAATCTGCCCCTAGGTTCACTTGAGGTTTTTACATGGTGCCTTTCATTGCCCCAGTGTAGGGCTTAGAGGTACCAATTGTTGTCTTATTTTCACAACCTCATAGTGAGGAAGAATGAAAGAAGAAGTTGATTCTTGCAAAAAGAATTTTCCAAGGACGAGAAATAGTTGAAGGATTTTTCAGTTGATGGATTTAAGTCAAATGACTCCTATGTAGAAGCAAGATGTTTTGATGTCTTGATGATGCTAAAGGATCAAGTGCTTCTAAGTTTTATTCAAGACAAGAATCCAAGAAAATCATGATATATGATCAAGTTGATCTCTAGAATCTTTAGGAAGATGTTTCCAAATTGAAAATACAAAAGGTTTGACCAAAGAATTCTATCATTTCAAATTGAGATTTTTTCTATGGTAATCGATTACTGGCAGTTGAAAATGTTTATCACAGTCACTAGAAATTTGAATTCAAAATTTATAATGTGTAATTGATTACCAGAGGGGATTTTCAGAAAATAATTGCCAAGAGTCACACCTATTCAAAAAAATTTTATGAATGACCATCAAAGGTGACTTGGAAACACGAACTTAAAGGGAGTTTTCATTGCCCAAAAAGTTTTATCCTCTTAAAAGATTAAGAGATTTTCTGAACTGGAATGTTTTATCCTCTCAAAAAGATTCCTTGGTCAACCACTTGCATATTCAATAAGGAATTTTGATTGATCTTCATTGTACAAGCTATCTCTTTTAAGAGAGATCTCTTCTTCTCTTCTTCTTATTTCTGAAAAGGGATTCAGAGACCGTGGGTCTCTTGTTGTAGAGGATTCCTGAACACAAGGGAAGGGTTGTCCCTGTGTGGTTCAGACTTTGTAAAAGGAGTTTTACAAAGAGAGTGGAAAATCTCAAGTGGGTTGCTTGAGGACTGGACGTAGGCACGGGAAGAGGCCGAATCAGTATAAATCAAGTTTGCATTCCTCTCTTCCCTTAAACTTCTTTTATTTATTGCTATTTATCTTTTGCTTTAAAGAAGTTTATTTTGAATTGTCTTTTGAGTAATTCATGTTTAAGGGTGCATTGTTAATCCGAAAAGAGAGAGTGAAAGTTTAATTGGGGAATAGTCTTCGTATCTTAATTCAACCCCCATTTTTCTTAAGTTAACTGAGGCCATTTGTCCAACATCCTATTCTTGATAACTCACTTCTCTCTAAAAAGACAAACTTTCTGGAATGATAAAATGAGGTCATATGAACATCTTGAAAACACAGTCAATCAAATACTTCTTTTTTCCTTTTTGAACTTTTTTTTTGAATATTTTTTATTTTGAAACTTATTGGTTTTGAACTTTACTTGTTGTTTTACGGCAGCCCCACCAACGCGCAAGATGAGTAATCTCTGATTGAATGGTCTTGGAAGTCCAAACTCAGGAGCACAGGTCGCTTGAGCAAACAGACCAATGGCTTGCACCCACATTTCGGTGAAAGTTGAATAAGCAAAGATGCGTTTGCGAGAGGATGAGGGACAAAGATATCAACTTTATCCATTTCTTTTAACATTGTAACTGTGGTTTACAATAATGGTACAAACTTGAAAATCCTGATGAGTCATTAGAGACATCTAACAACAGCTTTCAAAATTGCCCCATGTGCGGCATCTCTTGTCAATGTCAGGATTTACACGTGATTCTCCTCAAATTTCAGCCAGCCCGCATCAATTAGACCTTGCACCTTACGCTTCAGAGCCCTACAATGCTCAATGGAATGCCCCGGGGCTTCTCCGTGACAAACACACGTTGCGTTCGAGTCGTATTCTCGGAGAAATGGAGGTTGATGAACCTTAGTTGGGGTTATGGCTACCATTGAATTATTAAGTAGATATGGGAGCAAGTCAGCATAGGACACTGGAATTGGGGTGAATTCTACAGGCTTTCTCGTTGCAAAATTCATTTCTTGGTTGGTGCTCTTGGTTTGTGCTAAAGGTGATGTTCGTCATTGGAAGTGCGAAAGACAGACTTTGTGGTTGTTTTAGGGATGGCCTTTGTGGATAACTGGGCGGTGGGTAAGGAGAAGGTTGGTTATTGGCTGAGTAATGACATTGTTGGGTTGGTGGGAAACTTGGCTGTATAGGAATGGCAGTCACAGCACGGGCTTCTCCTTCATCCTCACCCTCTTTATTTGCCCCAACTTTTTTTTTTTCAAAGCAAGATGATCAGATTTGCCTCTTTTCAGACCCACTTTGATCCTTTCGTCGGTGAAGACCATATCATCAAAGCTTGAAGGTGTGTAGCCCACCATCTTTTCATAGTAGAATACTGGTAATGCATCTACTATTATTGTCATCATTGTTTTTCTCTGTCATTGAGGTGTTACTTGAGCTGCCAAGTCTCTCCACCTTTGGGCGTTTCCTTTGAAAGATCCGTGCCCTCTTTTTGCACATGTTCTGTGGTTGCATCCTATTCGAAGCCATTATACTGACACTTCCTAACGAAGGCAACCACTAGGTCCTTCCAAGAATGGATTCGGGAAGGTTCCAAGTTAGTGTACCAGGTAACAGCTACCCCAGTAAGACTTTCTTGGAAGGAATGTATCAGCAATTCCTCATCTTTTGCGTATGCCCCCATCTTCCGACAATACATCTTTAGATGGTTCTTGGGGCAAGTAGTCCCCTTGTACTCGTCAAAGTCTGGCACCTTGAACTTAGGAAGGGTGATGATATTGGGTACTAGGAACAATTCTTCTAGGTTAGCAAAGGCATAATCTTCACCTCCTTCAATGGCCCTGAGCCTTTCCTCTAGATGGTCCAACTTTCCCATTTCTGCCATAGCATGAGGGTTTTTACTTATTGTGGAATGCAAGAGGTGTAGCTGGGGATGATACTGAGGGCCTTCCGAAGTGTTTTCAAGGGGTATACCAACAACTGATTGCCCTTTAGTGGCATATCCGAGCCAAGGCTCGAAGTCGACTAGATTGTGATGGGGAATTTCATGTGTCTCCCCCATGGGTTGAGAGACATGTGCATGATCAGTTTGGGGTTGTCGGCTCTCAATGAGTATAGGAGTGGAGTTATTGACATTCTCACTGGGTGTGTACGCTACATTGGGTGGTGTATAGTTGAGAGGCAAGCCATATGGCGGGAAGGCGTGCTTGTTTTGATTTTGCACATCATGGGGGCCGTCCGTACTTCCCAAATCTTTGCCTACCATATCTGAGGTTGGACGATTCATTTGGTTGATGCCGGATGGGGACATCAGGTTCACCTTAGCAACAACGCTGGTAGCGGCAATTGCAACCGCATTGGCTTCCATTATCTTCTTCATGCTCATCATGGCCTCCATCATTGCGACCATTTGCTCTTTCATAGCCTCCATGTCGGCCTTCACCTTCTCTTGCATCTCCTCTGCTTTACCCATTACTCTAGCTCTAGCACAGGTTTGGTAAGGGCGCCGTAAAGCAGGTTCTTTTTTTTTTATAACAATGATTAAGTTCTCCCTTTTTTTTATTTTTCAAGGAAAGAATGTAATGAGCAATGCAACCAATGAAAAGCATGGATGTATGCGAATGATGCATAGTTGAAGTATTGCGAATTTTTACACAGGACATGGGGTTGAATCAATTTAGATTTTCAACTTGGTCCATGACATCTTTGTTAAGGTGAAACTGGAAGTAACAAGGATATCGACAGCCCTAAATGTGTTTGGCAGTAGACGAAGGAGCGATGTAACATGATCCATCTTTTGCCCCAATTTTTTGCAAGATGGTTACTTCCATACTTCAACTTGACTCGATGAACCTTTTCGTAAAAGCACGAGCTTGGTTCAACCCCATAACCCAGAGAATGGCAATTTTGATCGCCAATACTTCAACAACATTTCATAGGGATGAAAGACTCAAGAATATGCATGCTATGCATGGAAAATGTAATTATGAGATTGAGATGCCCGAAGAGACATCCTTTCTTAATTAACCACGCATTAGGTACCATGCTCAATCATTTTGTTTTGTTGTTTATGTTTTTTTTTTTAATTTTAGAAATGGGTTTATGATCCCAACATGGTTGGCTCATGGTACCTAACACATGCAACTAAGAATGCATCATGAATTTTCATGCTTACCTTTTTTTGTTTTTGTTTTGTAGAGGAAAATACAAGGATCATGTATGAGCAAACATGTAGAACAAAAAGTATGTTGAACGCATATGCATGATGATGCAATGACTCATACAAAATGGGAATGTGATAACGGACAAATGCAGGAACGATATGTTCATTATGATGCTGAAGATATGTTTATGCGGTGCATGATATTAATGCATTTACGGACACGAGAGCCCGGAAAATTATCTCTCCTTATTGCGCATTTGGGGGGCGTAGTGCCCCATGTGTGCAGTTAAGAAGACGATATGGATCTTCCGGCTTCCCATGACAAAAGACGAGACCCACATACAACGCATGTGTGACGGTATGATGCAGATGTGCATGCATGAAACGGAAAGAAAACAACACAAAGGGGTAATTCACACATACGAAACTGCAGAGATCCAACAATGATGGCGCCTCAACGTAGTATTAAAAAGATTACGTATTACTCTAAAGAAACTAAACATCACTAGCAAAACTATAAACTAGTGCTATTTACAAAAAAATGCATGAGAACAAATGGCACGGAGCGTGTTTGCTCTTTGCCCCTATTCGGGAACCTATAGGACAATATGTAGGGGTCTCTAATAACTACTCCCCAACAATTCATAACTCACAACAATTCAAGATAATAATATTGTGGCGGAATGGAATACCAGCGATAACACATTATAAAGAGAGAAAGCTCTAGACGAGGTTTCACTATTATCAAGCAAGTCGGAGACCTAGAATGATGATAGATTCACCTCCACTCCTTAAATTCCCATGAACCCGGGTATAGGGCCCCTTTTTTACTCAAACTCGTGGGTGCTTAGAATGCAGTGTAAAGAATGCGAAATATACAACAATTATTTACATTTTACACAGTTCAACAAATGCACACACAAAGTTTCACAAATCCACAATTCCTTAAAATAGGCCTAACTCACAAAAATAGTCCCCAGTGGAGTCGCCAACTGTCGCAACGTGCCCTTCGCGGGCGAGGGAGGGCGAGGCTCACGGGTGCGCTTCCCAAAGGAGGAAAGATGCGCGGAGTCGCCATCAACGTTTATTTGTGGAAAACGTCGGGAAAATTGAAGGAAACCGGTCAAAAAGAAAATTCTAAGTTCGGGAGTTGTATTTACGCTTGAGGAAGGTATTAGCACCTCTCACGCTTGTCTCAAAGGACAACAACCTATTTTTTAGAATTGTGGAAATCGTGTTACCTTAACTTTATTTCTTTTTATTTTTTGACGTCGACAAAAGCGGGGCTTTTGCTCCTACGTATCCTCCTTTGGAGAGGAAATCAAACCTATGTAGTTCTTTCTTATGCGTGAATCAAGCGATTCTCTTTTACTTGAGGGGTGATCATTTTAAGGCGTTGGACCTTAAAAATGATCCATTTACTTGGTAAGAGACTGAAATGATAAACTTTCAAAAACCTATTTTTGTGGACGAGCTTGACTAGGCGAGTTGATTTTAGCCTTAGTTTCACTTTAGTTATTAGTCAATTCAATTAAGAATGAGAAATCCCAAAGAGAAAAAACGTCCGATTGATTTTTTCGCTTTTATTTTACTAAATGGTATTTTTTTATTATTATATTATTATTTTACCTCTTTTTTTTTATTTCCAACGTGGTTACGGCACGACCGAACGGTCGGAATTCATTTTAACCAAAATTAACGGATGATACAATTCAAACGATCGGTGGAAATTTATTTTATTTTTAGATTAAGCGAGAAATGACTTAAATAAATGGCTTAAGCACGTCAAAAGGGGGTATAAAAAGTAGATGAAAACGAGAATAAAAATACATGAAACAAAATGTGGACCACCACGGGTACATAGAATGAATTGAAAAGCTTGGTTTGAAGTACTTACCCGTTGAAGACCGAAGAAAACGAAGAACGAACGATGAATCTTGAAGAACGGTTGAGAATCTTCGCATAATTACTCACGAAAACATTACGGAAGTGCCTCGGCTTGGATTTTCTTCATGGAACTAATTTTCCTCAGCTATTTCGAGAGAGAGAAGCGCCTAAGGGGCTGAAACCCTTTTCTTCTTCACTTCTCCCCCTATTTATAGCAAAATAGGGGAGAAGCTTGCCGCCCAGCTCGCCCAGGCGAGCAGGGTTGCTTCCTCCAGAAGCAACAGCCTTATGGAGGAATCTTCTGGAGGGCCCAAGTGGGCCTGGTTGCTATTTGCACCCCCCTTTTACTAAATGCACCCCTACTATTTTTTTGGTAATTCTTCTTCCATAACATTACAAAACTTTACGAATTTCGTAACGATACTTATTTTCCTTCCGCAGGGTTACGAATCCTTACGGATTATGTATTTACTCTTTTTTAGCTTTCGAAGAAGTTACGAAAACTTACCGATTGCGCAAAAACACCTCTTTTCGATTTCCGCCACATTACGGAATTTCACGGATTGCGCAAGCCTGCTTCCTTTTGATTTTTGACAGGCCTCGGGACTTCATTCATTGTGCAACCAAGGACGCCAAGTGTCTTGAAGCGGCCGATCAAAGGTTGTATATCATCAAATAATAATCCCCGGACGAAATTTGGGTATGACAGTCCAAAGGAGGGGGGGATATACACACGTGTGGGGACAAACCAGCACAACGAATATAATATACATATACACATATTTGGCGAAGGAACCGATCCGGAAAACAACAGAAGAACGTGTTTCCCAGTCACCAGAGGCTTCGCGCTTGATAATGGAGGACACATGAACAGCGCTAGGCAATGACATTCATGAGGCTCCGAACAAAGGTGGAGAATGGAGGATTGCCTTGAGGGTCTGCACTTAGGCAATCATGAAACACAGCTCCAAACTCGAAAGTGGAGGACACATGAACAGCCCTAGGCAGTAACGTTCATGGGGCTCCGAAAAAGGGTGAGAATGGAGGATTGCCTTGAGGGTCCGCACTTAGGCAATCATGAAACACAGCTCCAAACTCGAAAGTGGAGGACACATGAACAGCCCTAGGCAATAACGTTCATGGGGCTCCGAAAAAGGGTGAGAATGGAGGATTGCCTTGAGGGTCCGCACTTAGGCAATCATGAAACACAGCTCCAAACTCGAAAGTGGAGGACACAGGAACAGCCCTAGGCAATAACGTTCATGGGGCTCCGAAAAAGGGTGAGAATGGAGGATTGCCTTGAGGGTCCGCACTTAGGCAATCATGTAACACAGCTCCAAACTCGAAAGTGGAGGACACATGAACAGCCCTAGGCAATAACGTTCATGGGGCTCCAAAAAAGGGTGAGAATGGAGGATTGCCTTGAGGGTCCGCACTTAGGCAATCATGAAACACAGCTCCAAACTCGAAAGTGATGAACACATGAACAACCCTAGGCAATAACGTTCATGGGGCTCCGAAAAAGGGTGAGAATGGAGGATTACCTTGAGGGTCCGCACTTAGGCAATCATGAAACACAGCTCCAAACTCGAAATTGGAGGACACATGAACAGCCCTAGGCAATAGCGTTCATGGGGCTCCGAAAATGGGTGAGAATGGAGGATTGCCTTGAGGGTCCGCACTTAGGCAATCATGAAACACAGCTCCAAACTCAAAAGTGGAGGACACATGAATAGCCCTAGGCAATAACGTTCATGGAGCTTCGGAAAAGGGTGAGAATGGAGGATTGCCTTGAGGGTCCGCACTTAGGCAATCATGAAACACAGCTCCAAACACGAAAGTGGAGGACACATGAACAGCCCTAGGCAATAACGTTCATGGGGCTCCGAAAAAGGGTGTTGGCGGGACCGAACGGTCCACCGGGTTTTTCCACCTAAAAGGATAACACACTTTTTGCAAAGAAAAATAAATCATTCGCGAGAGCACCACATCTTAGAGAAACAATATACTTGTGCCAAGGGTAATCTTCCTTGTTACCGAGAATGAAGGGTAGGATGTCAACTTCTAGCTTTCAAACGAACACGCAGGGGAAACATCGGGCTAAGTTGAAAATAAATCACTCATAGTGTATAAAACTCACAAGGCAAGTGTTTTATCCTATTCCCAAACCATAACTGCACCATGACTCTATTTTGCACGTGACTTCCTATCGAATCAAAGATCAAACGTACGATCACGGACCAATAGGATTTTCTCGTGGTCAGCGTTTTTGGAGAGGAAGCTGGGTGTTTCGATCCTTTCCTCTTTGTTCATGTGGGGTGGGATATTGCCAGTCAAGAATGATTCTGAGTGGCAATCTGGCTTTGAAGAATTTCTGTCCTCTTTCTTTCATTGATCGAGAATTGCTTTTTTTCTTTTTCACTTCTTTTCAATCCTTGATCGGGAACCCTTCTTTCCTTTCTTCTGTTCTTTTCTTTATTTTTCTTTTTCTTTTTTTTTTCTTTCTTTCCATTTCTTCCTTCTCTTTCTTTTCACTTTTCCTTCCCCATCCCTTTCTTTGGGAAATCAGGTTTAGCATTCTATTCGCTCTCCCTTGAGGAGATTCCGCTGTCCTTTGCTTCGGGGGAAAGAATGAGGATTCCTTTTTTACAGGCCAAGGTTCAAAAAGGTCTAAGGTTATGCCTCAATGGGGTCTTTTATCGTGGGAACCCAATCTTGATATCTGGGGCGAAACAAATTCGGGTGTCAAGGTGTCGGTCTCGGGCCGAACTCCCATATCACTCCCTAAGGCACGCGTGACAATGAGGATTTGAAAACAACGTGCAAAATTTAGTCATGGCTACAGCTAGGTGGGCACTCAAGCATCCTATTTATGGCATTGTGATACTACGGTTGGGAATTTACACAGACAGACCCAACATTTCCAAGTTATGTTCTTTCATCAGTTCAATGAATTCATCCATCCTTATCTTGGTTCATTCCGGAAAATAAACTCTTAGCATCAATCCCTTGTTTCCAGAAGATACGTTTGCTCTTTACGAATGATTTATACTTCTTAACTATAACATGTCCACCTTTGCGGTCTTTCTTTCTTTTTTTCTTTTTAGTTTCATTTTTATATATTCACAAAATTATACACCTATGGTCCTCTATGAAGAAATTTTCTTTGTATATCTACACTCTTGTACATAACAAACTCTTTCTGTATATGCATTGGAACTCTCTCTCTTTACGTCACACGGTCAAACCCTATTTACATTCAAAGATCTTTTCCGTTTTTCTCCAACACACACCCATGGCTCATACAAAAGTTTCTTTATATACACTTGTTGCTCACACACACAAGAATTTCTTTCCACGTATCATTTACACACAAAAACCTTCTATACACATTTTCCTTTTACTTACATGTATAAATAAAAACTTTTTTCTTTTCTTTACGAACATGACTTTATTCACAACGCTTCTCTCTTTTTATTAGGATTTTTGGTTCATTTTATTTTTAGAACGACGTCCCTAAATGAAAAACTCTACACGGTCCCGGCATTTCAACAAACATTATTGACAACAATGAAACAAGTACCGACATAACAACTCAAACGATATGTATGTACAAAACAAAAGTCAACACATGAAACAAACGTTAGTCCCTTAGCCAAACAAAAATAGCATACAAATGATAAATGATGGAACATACGAATTTGGGGATCCCACGGTCTTGTGGCTCCGCATGCCCCAGACTCTTGGGTCACGGTAACAAAAAGTAGGGTGGTCGACAAAAGCAGGGCTTTTGCTCCTACGTATCCTCAATTTGTGATGAGGAACTCAGACCTACGTAGTTCTTGACAACTGTGAGACTAAAAATAGTCTCGGTGTTTTCTTCACCAAAATGCGAACATGCTTTAGTAAAGAGACAAAACTTCCAGCTGATCAGAGCAACATATGCTTTTTGGATGAAAAACAACGTGTCTATCAGGGAAGGAGAGTATGCTGATGAAATTTTCTCATAACCGTAAATGAGATTTTGGATGTTAGCATTTCATTTCTAAACGACCATTTAGAGGAAACACTGGGTCCAACAAAGATAGGAGAAAATCACTCAAAGTGTATCAATCTCACACAGGTAAGTGTTTTATCCTAATTCTGAACCATAGATATGTCATGACTTGATTTTGCAAATCATTTCCTATCAAATCAAAGATTACATGCGTGATCATGGATCAATAGGACTTATTTTGGGAATGGTTTTTAGGTGGGGAATTTGGCTTTTAGTGTTTTTGCCTTTTCCTTTTCTGTTTTTTTTTTAGTGCGTGGCGAGAAAGTTGCTAGCGCACAGGATTTTGTCGGCAATCAAAGGGAGAGGGCCACTTTGGGTCGTGGTTTCCTTTCTTTTTTTGTTTACTTGGTGACAATTCTGTATTGTTCAGATATTGTCTGGTCCAAAGACCTTTCTGCATATTTCTTTTGTTTTCTTTCGATCCTTGATCGAGAATTTTTCTTTCTTCTTCCTTTTTTTTTGCTTTCTCCCACTCTTTCATTGGGAATTTTCTTTCTGTTTTGTGTCTTCCCCCTTTCTTGGATTGGGAATTTTCCTTCTCTTTGTGTTTTCTTCCGAGGGTAAGGATTATGGTGAGTTAGGATTTTGGCTCAAGGCTTGTAGAACGGCTGGTCATGATACATGTCAGGATTTGGCCAGCGGTTCGGGGATAAAGGGGATGTCCCCACATTATTCCCATTATACACATGCAACAAATGATGATTAGAAAATTTTATGCAAAACTGGTCACGCATGCACCCATGTGGACACTCAAGCAACAAGTTTTTATGGCCATGTGACACTAGGGCTCAGGATTCGTTTTCCCTATTTTAAGTCAACCCAGTGTTTCCAAAATATGTTCTTCTATCAATTTGTGCATTTATCTGAGTCTATCTTGGGTGTTCAAAAAACTTTTCAAAGCATTTACCCTTCAAATGTGTACACACATTTTTTCAAAAACTGGTTAAGATCAGTAAAATCTTTCAAAGAAAAGTTGGAAATTATCTCTTTTCACAAGCATGTTGTTTTTTTTAGCTAGACAACCTTCATTATTTTTTATTTTCTATTTTTTTTCCTTCTTATTCTTTTCTTGCTCGCTCTCTTTTTGCTCTCTTTTTTCCCATGAGGTATTTTGCTACCTAAACATACATATATTTTTGTGAAGTATTTTGCTATATACATGCGTGTCCCAGGTATCTTGCTACCTAAACATACATATATATGTTTTGTGAGATATTTTTGCTATATACATGCATATCCAAGGTATCTTGCTACCTAAACATACATATCTATATTTTGTGAAGTATTCAAGGTATATTTCTACCTAAACATACATATATACATATTTCTTTTTGTGAGGTATGACTACCTTCCGAGCTTGTGCTTGTTTTATTTAAATTCCTAGGATCATGAGCAAATAGGTGTGTCCTGCTATGACTTGAGAAACAAAAGTGATCAAATAACAAGCAGAGATTTAAAAGGTACTAGGTTGCCTCCTAGTAGCGCTTCTTTAACGTCTTGAGCTGGACGCGTGATGGCTTGTCGGTCATGGACCTAGTACTTTGCTTACCTTTGGCTTTGGACTTGGTCACCTATTGGTCGGCCATGGGTCGTAAGCAATGCTCTAACCTTTTTGTGGATGAGCTGAGGTGAACTCTAGAGGTGATGGCGGTGCGTCTGTTGCCCGCTGACGACCATCCCTAGGCTACTGTGGTGTTTCGCCCTGCGCCTGCCAGGAGACGCAGTACTTCTTGATGAAAGCTCGATTAGTAGGGGGCCTGATGCCCTTGCTGGAGGTGACAAGTACTCCATAGAACTGACAGAGACCTGTAATTAGAGCTTGACAACTCCAAGACCCTGTTGGACTTCTTCGGGTCCACTGGGTGTTTTGCAGGCGCGATCCCTGCAAACAATAGATGAAATCAGAAATCAGTCGAGCGATGTGCATACTTACCTATGATGACGTGACCTTGCCGGGGGGAACGGGCACCCTGGAGGACTACAGAGGCCCGTAACCAGAGCTGGAAACCCCAGGGCCCTGTTGGACTTCTCCGGGTCCACTGGGTGTCTTTGTGGGTGCGATTCCTGCAAACAATAGATGGTATCAGAAATCAGTTGAACCATACGTATACTTACCTATGTCTCGATGGCATGACCTCGCTGGGGGAACGGGCACCCTGTAGGACTGACAGAGGCCCGTAACCAGAGCTGGAAACCCCAGGGCCCTGTTGGACTTCTTCGGGCCCACTGGGCGTCTTGTGGGCGCGATCCCTGCAAACAATAGATGACATCAGAAATCAATTGAACCATGTGCATACTTACCTATGTCATGACGGCACAGACCAACCGATACATCTGCAGGGGGAGATTGGCATTGTGGTCGCCAGGCAGAATGTTACTAAATAGCAATGTCATCCATATCCATGTAAAAGTGGTCATGTTGGTGCGCATGATCCACACTCGTCTTTTTGCAGCGGCACGGGTGAAATCTTGCCCCGGTATGCATAGTAGATGCGTGATAGCCTCCCTCTCTGGATGTGCTCGCATAGTTGGTCGCCCTCTAATATCAGGGGGTTGCCCAGGAACTGATAAAAGGAAACTACTGGCCCCTTAACCGGGAGTGCAAGTCTCGGTTAAGCATCTAAGGGCAAAGGACCTTATTGAAATTCTGATACTGGGGACAGATGTCGTACAGGATGTCACGACATCATGCTTCAGAACATGCAGATTTTCTTTGACTGTATGAACAGGTTAAACAAGTAAATAACACAAGAGAATTGTTAACCCAGTTCGGTGCAACCTCACCTACATCTGGGGGCTACCAAGCCAGGGAGGAAATCCACTAAAATAGTGTTAGTTCAAGGTCTAACAGCCACTGTTTACAACCTTCTCACCTAACCACTACCCGTGCAATCTCTACCTAAGAGCCACTCTTAGATATGAGAACCCCGCTCACTCCCTCTCAATCACACTCCCGTGTTTACAAATAAATCAAAGACACACCAGAGATTGCTCTCTGAACAAAAGAGATCAACTCTACACACTAGAGATCAACTCTACACACAAGAGATCAACTCTACACACAAGAGATCAACTCTACACACTCAGGTCCAACACTTGATGTTAGGGTACCATCAAGGTGGCTCACAAAACACTCAAGTCCCAAAACTCACAAAATAACTCTTCAATCCCGGACTTGGTACAAAACTCGTGCAGCCTCCATGTTTATATAGCAGTGTGCGTTTCTGGGCTGCAACTACTTGTGCTGGATGAGATCTATCACTTTCCTGAAAATCTGCACTTAAAGATCTAAAAGATACAGTTTGATCTTTTAGTTTTTGTCTTTAATCTTCAATCCCTGAACGAACTCTTCTAGTTTGTAATTCGAACTTTAATTATCTTTTAATTCGTTCCAAAAGATAGATCATCTAATCTCTTGCTAACTGCACAATAATCTGTTAAAGATATAACAGATTTATATGTCCAGTATTTTCAGGCCAGATGTCCTGGACATCGTATCCGACATCGCGGATCCTGCAACTTCAATGCTTTCAGCAACTCCAGTATTTTCGGGCAGGATGTCCTGGACATTGTATCCGACATCGTGGATCCTGCAACTTCAATGCTTTCAGCAACTCCAGTATTTTCGGGCAGGATGTCCTGGACATTGTATCCGACATCGTGAATCCTGCAGCTTCAATTCTTCATTTGACACTTTATCTTGCCTTGTGCATTGTGCAGCCCGATCTTATTCTTTGACATAACGTTGGACATCATGTGCAGCAACTCCAGCTTTCCTTCATTGTCTAAGTGCTTATGTTTTAACAAAATCTTAGCCAATCTTTTAAAGCTTAGTAAAGCTAAGCACTAACAATCTCCCCCTTTGGCAAATTTTGTCTAAAACATACTTAGCCACTTCCTGAGCAGGTACGAGCAGTTATGCAACTGGGATCAGCAACTTCCATTATCAGAGTAATCAAGCACAGCGGAATCTGTAGTTTAGACAAGTTGCAAGTCGTTTCCAGGATGTCAAGACATCTCACATGACATCTGCTTTCTGCTTCTGCTCCCCCTGTCTCCATGCTCTTACTGCAGCATCTTCTATCAGCTACTAGTCTTTTCCAGGATGTCAAGACATCTCCTGTGACATCAGCTTTCCCTTGTCTCCATGCTCTTACTGCAGCATCTTCTATCAGCTACTAGTAGCTTACATCAGTCATCATCAGCAGCAGCAGTCTCCCCCTCAAGATCATATATACATACAACTCCCCCTCAAGATCATGAATCATGCATACATACATCGTATCCTACTGCCATACATCATATTGCATATACTCCCAAATCATGCATAACTATTACTCCCCCTTTTTAGACAGAATTTGACAAAAGTAGAATGCATGAGCTTAAGGTGCAAATATTACAGACCAATAGTAACCATTGTTCAAAGGGACATGCCCCTTTAGCTAATAAAAGTAAAAGCAAAAAACATAAAGGTCTGATGATCATGGGGTGGCTTCAGAATCATCATCATCATCTGAATCTGTATCCTCTGCTGCATCTTCCTCTGCCTCAGCTGCTTCTTCTTCTTCCTCAGCTGCTTCTTCTTCTTCCTCAGCTGCTTCACCATCATCAATGCCACTTTCTGAGAGTCTTCTGATCATCCGTTCCAGCTCCATCTTCTTCTCTGTGGTGGCTTTGATGGTTGCTTCCAGCACCTTGCATGTGTCCTTGAGTTCAGCAATCAGAGCATCCTTGGACACAGCACCTGAAGCAGTAGCTTTCCCTGATGTCGAGACAATGTCTGGGACATGTGTCCCCTCAAACAATTTGTAATGCAGGGATAGAGGAGATTCTCTCTTCATCACAGAGTCAGTGTAGTTTAAAATATTGGGATGTTGACTCAACATAATGCCACATAATACAGTTGGGAAGGCAATGGGTAATTTGACAGCAAATGATTCTGAATGCTTAACAGTTTGATCAAAAATATAGTTTCCAAAATTAAATTTGGACTTGGTTCCAACAGCATACAGAAATTTACCCAAACCTGTGGCAACAGTGGAAGTATGATTGGTGGGTACCCAGTTTGCAGCTCCAATCCTGTGCAGGATTGCATATTTCACACTTAGCTTCCCTGCAGACAGCTTCCCTTTCTTTGGCCAATGCTGGATTTGTTTGGCAGTGATTTCCTTGGCAATTTGATGCTCAGAAACAGTAATGTCCACCACTCCATCTGTTGGTCTGCCCAGGTATTTGTTGATCACAGCAGGGGAGAATCTAACACATTTTCCTCTGACAAATACTTTTTGATACTCATCCCTCTTTCTGTTTGTTATGTCAGAGGGAATGTTGACAATGAATTCCCTGACTAGGCTTTCATAACAGTCTCCCAACTTGGTGACTGTCTTCAGTAGTCCAGCAGCCTTAATGAGGTCCATGATCTCCTTGCAAGCCAAGGCATCTCTTCCCAGTTCTCTTTCAACCGCAAGTCTGCGTTGATACACATATTTCCACTTTTCAACATTGCCAATGGAGTGGAATGAGATGTTGTCCAATGGTGCATCAGGGACATTTCCAGGCACCTTTTTCCCTGATTTCTTGGCCCTCTTTGATGTCGAGACATCTAGTTCGACATCATCATCAGAATCAGATGAGGAAATTTCTTTCCTCTTCTTGGAAGGGATTGCAACTTTGCTCCATCTGGATGTGGTAGGAGTGATTGGAGTGCTCTTCTTCTGTGCCATAGTTTTGATTCGTCCAGACCTCTTAACGGGGGTTTTCCCTTTTCTGCTTTGTAACCTTTCTGCAATGCCAGGTGCCAACCTGTTGGCAATGGGTTCCTCATCAGATTCTACTTCTTCAAGGTCAATGAGGTCACCTGGAGCAGGTTCTGGTGCCCTTGATGCAGGGGTCTCTTCTGTGGCTTGATCTTCTTCTTCTGTTGATTCCTCTTCACTGGGTGAAGGGAGGGCTTCAGCATTCGGAGTGGAAGATGTTGGAACATCTTTATCAACATCAGGCACAGAAATATTCGGGGTGGAGGATGTTGGAACATCTTCATCAGCATCAGGCACAGAAGCATTTTTCAGAATGTTACTCACAATACTGCGGATCTTCTTATCCATCTCCGGGTCTACTTCCCTAGGGCTTGTAGCAGGGCTAGGGTTTTCAGAAATCTTCACTCCCTGTTGTCTTTTGGGAACCAGTTTCTCAGGGACAGGAGCTTGACCAGGAATCATTTGTATGGGTTGGATGTTGAATTCAGGTTGTTCCTGGTGCGGAGATGATGGTACAGCTGGTGAACCAGGAGCTGAAGTATCTTTTGGTGAGGTAGCCATGGAAATGCAGAGCGTTTGGAATGGTTTCGCAAGTTTCTGAGAGCTGTTGGGGAATGCTGAAAACGAGATTACCACGAAAATATAAGTTTGAATGAGGAATGTAGAGGGACGTGTGAAGCAACGGTCGAATTTGCTTTGGTTCAGTAGTGAACGTGCTATTAATGTTAAGTGAGACGTTTGGGCACGTTCAGATAGCAGTAGCTGCTATAATTCCTCTAGCAGACAAATGCCCAGCTTGCCCCTCAGTTTTTCAAACTGATTTGCATCCAATGCCTTTGTGAAAATATCTGCTATTTGTTCCTCAGAGTCAACATGTTCCAGTGTGATAACTTTATCATCAACAAGCTCTCTGATATAGTGATGTCGAATGTCAATGTGCTTGGTTCTGCTGTGTTGAACTGGATTTTTTGAAATATTAATAGCACTCAAGTTGTCACAGAACAATGTCATGACATCTTGTTCGACATTGTACTCCTTCAGCATCTGCTTCATCCAAACTAGTTGTGAACAGCTGCTTCCTGCTGCAATATACTCTGCTTCAGCAGTAGATAGGGACACGCAGTTTTGCTTCTTGCTGAACCATGAAATAAGATTGTTTCCCAAATAGAAACATCCACCAGAAGTGCTTTTTCTGTCATCTGCACTTCCAGCCCAATCAGCATCACAATACCCAACCAGCATTGAATCTGAACAGTGACAGTACATAATCCCATAGTCACTGGTGCCATTTACATATTTCAGAATTCTCTTTACTTGAGTCAAGTGACTTATCTTAGGATTGGCTTGATATCTTGCACAAACACCTACTGCATAGGTGATGTCGGGTCTGCTAGCTGTTAAATATAGTAAGCTCCCAATCATGCTTCTGTACAGACTTTGATCAACACTGGTGCCAGCTTCATCTTTTGACAGCTTCAAGTGAGTAGGTGCAGGCGTTCTTTTATGGCTGGCATTCTCCATCCCAAACTTCTTGACAATGTTCTTTGCATACTTGCTTTGTGAGAGGAATATGGAGTCTTCCATCTGCTTCACTTGGAGTCCCAGAAAATAAGTCAGCTCTCCGACAAGACTCATCTCAAATTCAGATTGCATCTGTTGAACAAAATGTCGAAGCATCTCATTCGACATCCCTCCAAACACAATGTCAGCAACATATATCTGTGCTATCATCAAGTTTTCAGCATCTTGCTTGACAAAGAGAGTCTTGTCAATTCCTCCCTTCCTATATCCTTGCTGAGTAAGGAACTCTGTTAACCTTTCATACCAAGCTCTTGGAGCTTGCTTCAATCCATAGAGAGCCTTCTTGAGCCTGTATACATGATCTGGATGAGCTGGATCTACAAATCCCTTTGGCTGCTCCACATAGGCTTCTTCATTCAGGTATCCATTCAGAAATGCGCTCTTCACATCCATTTGGTACAACTTGAATTTGCGGATGCAAGCTACACCAAGTAACAATCTGATGGACTCAAGTCTAGCAACTGGGGCGAATGTTTCATCAAAGTCTACACCTTCAATCTGAGTGTAGCCTTGAGCAACAAGTCTGGCCTTGTTTCTGGTTATAACACCTTCTTCATCGGTTTTGTTCCTGAAGATCCACTTGGTGCCAATCACATTAGTTCCCTCGGGTCTCGGAACTAGCTCCCAGACTTCATTCCTTTTGAATTGCTCCAATTCTTCTTGCATAGCATTGATCCAGAACTCATCAGTCAGTGCCTCTTTCACATTCTTGGGCTCAATTTTGGAGACAAAGCATGAATTGGAGACAATCTCAATCTCCCTTGATCTTGTGGTGACCCCTCTGTTTGGATCTCCTATAATCAGCTCCTTGGGGTGCATCTTCTGGATTCTAATGGAGGGTTTCTTGTCAGGTTGGTTGATGTTTGATTCATCTGTAGCAGAATCAGAGTTTTCTGCATTTTCTGCACTTTTAGCTGTATCTGCTACATTATCTCCCGATGTTCTGACATCTTCTTCGACATCCTTCTTTCTTGCTGGAGTTAGATCATCAACAACCACATTGATGGATTCCATTACAGTTCTGGTTCTGGAATTGAATACTCTATATGCTCTGCTGTTTGTAGAGTATCCCAGGAATATTCCTGCATCACTCTTGGGATCCATCTTTCTCCTTTGCTCTCTATCTGCCAAAATGTAACATGGACTTCCAAAGATGTGGAAGTGCTTGACAGTTGGCTTCCTCCCTTTCCAGATTTCATACAGTGTGGTTGGAGTCCCTCTTCTCAGTGTGACTCTGTTGTGGATGTAGCATGCTGTGTTCATGGCTTCAGCCTAGAGATTATAGGGAAGTTCTTTGGCATGAAGCATGACCCTAGCAGCCTCTTGCAAAGTCCTGTTTTTCCTCTCAACTATGCCATTCTGTTGTGGTGTAATGGCTGCAGAGAACTCATGAGTGATGCCTTCAGATGTGCAGAATTCAGTGAACCTGCTGTTTTCAAACTCTCTGCCATGGTCACTCCTGATTCTCTTGATGACACAGTCTTTTTCTCTTTGGAGTCTTAGACTTAACTCCTTGAATACTTCAAAGGTGTCTGATTTCTCTCTGATAAAGTTGACCCAGGTAAATCTGGAGAAATCATCCACAACAACATAGGCATACCTCTTTCCTCCAAGGCTTTCAACTTGCATAGGCCCCATCAAGTCCATGTGAAGTAGTTCCAGCACCCTGGAAGTGGTCTGATGTTGAAGCTTCTGGTGGGACATCTTGACTTGCTTTCCAATCTGACATTCACCACAAATTCTGCCTTCTTCTATTTTCAGATTGGGAATGCCTCTAACAGCACCTTTGTCAATGATTTTCTTCATACCTCTTAAGTGTAGATGTCCAAATCTTTGATGCCATATTCTGACTTCATCTTCTTTGGAGGATAGACATGTGGAGGAGTAACTGGTTTCTTGAGGTGTCCATAGGTAGCAGTTGTCCTTTGATCTGCTGCCCTTCATTAGAACTTCACTCTTCTCATTTGTCACCAAGCATTCTGACTTTGTGAAGTTTACATTGAATCCTTCATCACACAGCTGACTGATGCTGATCAAGTTTGCAGTCAGTCCCTTCACCAGCAGTACTTTGTCCAGACTAGGAAGTCCATCATGGACTAGCTTTCCCATTCCAGTGATCTTTCCTTTAGAGCCATCTCCAAATGTGACATAGCTAGTGGAGCAAGGTTCAATGTTCACCAGGAATTCTTTGACTCCTGTCATGTGTCTGGAACAGCCGCTATCTAGGTACCAATCTTCCTTAGCTGATGCTCTAAGTGAGGTATGAACAACAAGACTAACAGTCTTGTGTTTTGGAACCCACACCATCTTCCTTCCACTGCAGCTACTTTGAGTTCCATGATGTGGATGGCCATGTAAATGATAGCAAAAGGGCTTTATGTGACCATACTTGCCACAATAGTGACACCTCCACTTCTTTCTTTTGCTCCTTTTCTGCTGCGTTCCATGATGTCGAGACCGATGTTGTGACATCGTGGCTCCAGTGCTGTTTTTGGCAGGAACAAATTCTGTCATGGTTGTTCTGCCAGCAGACTTAGGATTAAATCCAAGTCCTCTCTGGTTTCCAACATTCTTTCCAAGCTGTAGCACCCCATCAAGCGTATCTGAGCCTTTATGCAGCATCTTTATTGATTTTGTCATGTTTTCCAGTTTGGAGTTCAGAAAACCAACTTCTCCTTTAAGCTCAGAGATCTCCTCTTCATGTGCCTCCTTTTCAGCCTCCAGATCTGCAATGACCTTCTTCAGTTGTGCTTCTTGCTGAAGAATCTTCTCACTTTTGATGCATAGTTCTCTATAGGATGTGGCAAGCTCATCAAAAGTGATTTCACTATCTGTATCACTTGAATCTTCAGCAGATTCAAATCTCCCAGTGAGTGCATTCACATCTCTGTCAGAATCACTTTCTTGTTCACTCTCTGTATCATCAGTCCGACTTACAGAGAGTCCTTTCCTCTGCTTCTTGAGATGAGTGGGACATTCAGCTTTGATGTGTCCAAAGCCTTCACACCCACGGCATTGAATTCCTTTGCTGTGACTGGGCTTTTCATCTGACCTTTTCTGGTATTCACTACCTTTCCTGATGTCGAAAGGGATGTTCCGGACATGTGGTTTCTGCCTCCTGTCCATTCTGTTCATCACTTTGTTGAACTGTTTTCCAAGGAGCACAACTGCGTTAGTCAGACCTTCATCAGTATCCAGGTCATACTCATCTTCTTCTCCTTCATCATTGGACACGAAAGCCAGATTCTTGCTCTTCTTTTCAGCCCTATCCGAGAGTCCTAGCTCAAAGGTTTGAAGGGAACCAATGAGTTCATCTACTCTCATGTTGCAAATGTCTTGGGCCTCCTCTATTGCAGTGACTTTCATGTCAAATCTCTTAGGCAAGGATCTGAGGATCTTTCTCACCAGCTTCTCATCTGTCATCCTCTCTCCCAAGGCAGTGCAAGCATTGGCAATTTCAAGAATGTTCATGTGGAAGTCATGAATACATTCTTCCTCCTTCATCTTCAGATTTTCGAATTTTGTAGCCAATAGTTGCAATCTGGACATCTTCACTTTGGAGGTTCCTTCATGAGTGGTTTTCAGGATCTCCCATGCATCCTTGGCCACTGTGCAAGTGTTGATCAGTCTGAAGATATTCTTGTCAACTCCATTGAATAGAGCATTCAAAGCTTTGGAGTTTCCAAGTGCCAATTCGTCTTCTTCTTTAGTCCAGTCTTCTTCTGGCTTCAATTCATCAGTGGGCTTTCCTTCTGTGTCCAGCATCTTGGGATGTTCCCAGCCTTTGATGACAGCTTTCCAGGTTCTGCTATCCAGTGATTTGAGAAAGGCCACCATCCTTGCTTTCCAGTATTCATAGTTGGTCCCATCCAGAATTGGTGGTCTGTTCACTGGTCCTCCTTCTTTCTCCATGTTCATCAGAATTTATCTCCCTAGATCTCACTCAGTGATTTCGAGTGCCCGCTCTAATACCAATTGAAATTCTGATACTGGGGACAGATGTCGTACAGGATGTCACGACATCATGCTTCAGAACATGCAGATTTTCTTTGACTGTATGAACAGGTTAAACAAGTAAATAACACAAGAGAATTGTTAACCCAGTTCGGTGCAACCTCACCTACATCTGGGGGCTACCAAGCCAGGGAGGAAATCCACTAAAATAGTGTTAGTTCAAGGTCTAACAGCCACTGTTTACAACCTTCTCACCTAACCACTACCCGTGCAATCTCTACCTAAGAGCCACTCTTAGATATGAGAACCCCGCTCACTCCCTCTCAATCACACTCCCGTGTTTACAAATAAATCAAAGACACACCAGAGATTGCTCTCTGAACAAAAGAGATCAACTCTACACACTAGAGATCAACTCTACACACAAGAGATCAACTCTACACACAAGAGATCAACTCTACACACTCAGGTCCAACACTTGATGTTAGGGTACCATCAAGGTGGCTCACAAAACACTCAAGTCCCAAAACTCACAAAATAACTCTTCAATCCCGGACTTGGTACAAAACTCGTGCAGCCTCCATGTTTATATAGCAGTGTGCGTTTCTGGGCTGCAACTACTTGTGCTGGATGAGATCTATCACTTTCCTGAAAATCTGCACTTAAAGATCTAAAAGATACAGTTTGATCTTTTAGTTTTTGTCTTTAATCTTCAATCCCTGAACGAACTCTTCTAGTTTGTAATTCGAACTTTAATTATCTTTTAATTCGTTCCAAAAGATAGATCATCTAATCTCTTGCTAACTGCACAATAATCTGTTAAAGATATAACAGATTTATATGTCCAGTATTTTCGGGCCAGATGTCCTGGACATCGTATCCGACATCGCGGATCCTGCAACTTCAATGCTTTCAGCAACTCCAGTATTTTCGGGCAGGATGTCCTGGACATTGTATCCGACATCGTGGATCCTGCAACTTCAATGCTTTCAGCAACTCCAGTATTTTCGGGCAGGATGTCCTGGACATTGTATCCGACATCGTGAATCCTGCAGCTTCAATTCTTCATTTGACACTTTATCTTGCCTTGTGCATTGTGCAGCCCGATCTTATTCTTTGACATAACGTTGGACATCATGTGCAGCAACTCCAGCTTTCCTTCATTGTCTAAGTGCTTATGTTTTAACAAAATCTTAGCCAATCTTTTAAAGCTTAGTAAAGCTAAGCACTAACACTTATATTCTCTTAAGGTGTGGATATGGAGCACACCGAAAATGAGGACGCGTAGCCCTCTAAAGGCGGGGGCGTTCAACCCTCTGCAGGCGAGGACGTGCAGTCCTCTGATGGCGAGGACATACAGTCCTCTAAAGGTGTTAGGTACTAGTACCCAAGGGCCCACCTTTATGAGAAAGCAAGAGATCGACTCATCAAGAGGGCCGGTCATCCAAAAAGATTGGACATGAGATGTAGGAAATCTATGCAGTTAACATGATTTTTAGGGATGCAGATGCAGGCAACCTTTGTTGTGAAACTTGGTAATGCTGACCTCATATGAAACAATGCAATGTAATGGAAAGTTGTACAATGTTCATGACATCCTTTCCCTATTTTGTGATTTTAATTTTGATTTAATTTTTTGGAAAACAGATTGACTGTCCTTTTGAAAGAGGTGATAATTCATGCAACCTCATCTTATCTTTTGCAAATCTCTCCGGGAACTCCCTCAGAGTGTATATTCTGTTTGATTTAGTCACTTGACCATTTTGGAGTGACGACAATGGAGCCGTTTGACGTTTAATCAATCTATTTGAAATTCCAGGGTTTATCCCCCCCTTTTTTTCTTGTTTAAAAACATCGACGGGTGAGAACTTTTGATTTGCCCCTATGTTCACTTGAGGCTCATGCACGATGCCCCTCATTGCCCCAGTGTAAGGCTTTGAGGTACCAATTGTTATCTTTCGTCATGACCTTGTAGCTGGGAACCTATTGGGTGAAAACTTCTAATCTGCCCCTAGGTTCGCTTGAGGTTTTTTGCATGGTGCCTTTCATTGCCCCAATGTAAGGCTTTGAGGTACAATCATTGTCTTTCGTCATGACCTTGTAGCAAGGAACCTATTGGGTGAGAACTTCTAATCTGCCCCTAGGTTCGTTTGAGGTTTATGCATGGTGCCTTTCATTGCCCCAGTGTAGGGCTTAGAGGTACCAATTGTTGTCTTGTTTTCACAACCTCGTAGTGAGGAAGAATGAAAGAAGCAGTTGATTCTTGCAAAAAGAATTTTCCAAGGACGAGAAATAGTTGAAGGATTTTTCAGTTGATGGATTTAAGTCAAATGACTCCTATGTAGAAGCAAGATGTTTTGATGTCTTAATGATGCTAAAGGATCAAGTGCTTCTAAGTTTCATTCAAGACAAGAATCCAAGAAAATCAAGATATATGATCAAGTTGATCTCTAGAATCTTAGGA
This sequence comes from Glycine max, assembly GCF_000004515.6. Taxonomy (NCBI): domain Eukaryota; kingdom Viridiplantae; phylum Streptophyta; class Magnoliopsida; order Fabales; family Fabaceae; genus Glycine; species Glycine max. The sequence continues at coordinate 25,225,962 of NC_038248.2, read as the reverse complement.
AGAAGTTTCCAAATTGAAAACAAACAAAAGGTTTGACCAAAGAATTCTATCATTTCAAATTGAGATTTGCTCTCTGGTAATCGATTACCAGTAGTTGAAAATGTTTTAATTCAAATTTTTAAAACCTGTAATCGATTACACAAGTCTTGTAATTGATTACCAGAGGGGATTTTCAGAAAATAATTGCCAAGAGTCACATCTATTCAGATTTTTTATGAATGACCATCAAAGGTGACTTGGAAACATGAACTTAAAGGGAATTTTCATTGCCCAAAAAGTTTTATCCTCTTAAAAGATTAAGAGTTTTTATGAACTGAAATATTTTATCCTCTCAAAAAGATTCCTTGGTCAACCACTTGCATATTCAATAAAGAATTTTGATTGATCTTCATTGTACAATCCATCTCTTTTAAGAGAGACCTCTTCTTCTCTTCTTCTTATTTCTGAAAAGGGATTAAGAGACTGTGGGTCTCTTGTTGTAGGGGATTCTTGAACACAAGGGAAGGGTTGTCCCTGTGTGCATTGTTAATCCGAAAAGAGAGAGTGAAAGTTTAATTGGGGAATAGTCTTTGTATCTTAATTCAACCCCTTTTTTTTCTTAAGGTAACTGAGGCCATTTGTCCAACATCCTATTCTTGATAACTCACTTCTCTCTAAAAGACAAACTTTCCAGGATGATAAAATGAGGTCACATGGACGTCTTGAAAACACAGTCAATCAAATGCTTCTTTTTTTTTTAACTCTTTTTTTTATTTTATTTATTTTTATTTTTATTTTTATTTCTGAAACTTATTTGTTTTGAACTTTATTTGTTGTTTTACGGCAACCCCACCAACGCGCAAGATGAGTTATCTATGATTGAACAGTCTTGGAAGTCCAAACTCAGGAGCACAGGTCGCTTGAGCAAACAGACCAATGGCTTGCACCCACTTCCAGTGAAAGTTGAAAATCCTGAGGAGTCATTAGAGACATCTAACAACAGCTTTCAAAATTTCCCCATGTGTGGCACCTCTCGTCAACGTCAGAATCTACACGCGATTCTCCTCAAATTTCAGCCAGCCTGCATCAATTAGACCTTGCACCTTACGCTTCAGAGCCCTACAATGCTCAATGGAATGCCCCGGGGCTTCTCCGTGACAAGCACACGTTGCGTTCGAGTCGTATTCTCGGAGAAATGGAGGTTCATGAACCTTGGTTGGGGTTATGGCTACCATTGAATTATCAAGTAGATATGGGAGCAAGTCAGCATAGGACACTGGAATTGGGGTGAATTCTACAGGCTTTCTCGCTGCAAAATTCATTTCTTGGTTAGTGCTCTTGGTTTGTGCTAAAGGTGATGTTCGTCATTGGTAGTGCGGAAGACAAACTTTGTGGTTGTTTTAGGGATGGCCTTTGTGGATAACTGGGCGGTGGGTAAGGGGAAGGTAGGTTATTGGCTGAGTAATGACATTGTTGGGTTGGTGGGAAACTTGGCTGTATAGGAATGGCAGTCACAACACGGGCTTCTCCTTCATCCTCACCCTCTTTATTTGCCCCAGCTTTTTTTTTGCATTTATCAAAGCAAGATGATCAGATTTGCCTCTTTTCAGACCCACTTTGATCCTTTCGTCGGTGAAGACCATATCATCAAAGCTTGAAGGTGTGTAGCCCACCATCTTTTCATAGTAGAATACTGGTAATGCGTCTACTATTATTGTCATCATTGTTTTTCTCTGTCATTGAGGTGCTACTTGAGTTGCCAAGTCTCTCCACCTTTGGGCGTATCCTTTGAAAGATCCGTGCCCCCTTTTTTGCACATGTTTTGTAGTTGCATCTTATCCGAAGCCATTATACCGACCTTGCCTTACGAAGGCAACCATTAGGTCCTCCCAGGAATGGACTCGGGAAGGTTCCAAGTTAGTCTACCAGGTAACAACTACCCCAGTAAGACTTTCTTGGAAGGAATGTATCAACAATTCCTCGTCTTTTGCGTATGCCCCCATCTTCCGACAATACATCTTTAGATGGTTCTTGGGGCAAGTAATCCCCTTGTACTTGTCAAAGTCCAGCACCTTGAACTTGGGAGGGGTGATGATATTGGGTACTAGGAACAACTCTTCTAGGTTAGCAAAGGCATAATCTTCACCTCCTTCAATGGCCCTGAGCCTTTCCTCTAGATGATCTAGCTTTCCCATTTCTGCCATAGCATGAGGGTTTTTACTTGTCGTGGAATGCAAGAGGTGTAGTTGTGGGTGATACTGAGGGCCTTCCGATGTGTTTTCAAGGGGTATACCACCAACTGCTTGCCCTTCAGTGGCATATCCGAGCCAAGGCTCGAAGTCGGCTAGATTATGATGGGGAATTTCATGTATCTCACCCATGGGTTGAGAGACATGTGCATGAACAGTTTGGGGTTGTCGGCTCTCAATGGGTATAGGAATGGAGTTATTGACATCCTCATTGAGAGTGTACGCCACATTGGGTGGTGTATAGTTGGGAGGCAGGCCTTGTGGCGGGAAGGCGTGCTTGTTTGGATCATGGAGGCCGTCCCTACTTCCCAAATCTTTGCCTACCATATCTAAGGTCGGATGATTCATTTGGTTGAGGCTAGATGGGGACGTCGGGTTCACCTTAGCAACAACGCTGGTAGCGGCAATTGCAACCGCATTGGCTTCCATTATCTTCTTCACGCTCATCATGGCCTCCATCATTGCGGCCATTTGCTCTTTCATGGCCTCCATGTCGGCCTCCATCTACTCTTGTACCTCCTCCGCTTTACCCATTACTCTAGCTCTAGCACAGGTTCGGTGAGGGCACCGTAAAGCATGTTTTTTTCTTTTTTATAACAATGATTAGGTTCTCTTTTTCTTTTCAAGGAAAGAATGCAATGAGCAATGCAACCAATGAACAACATGGATGTATGCGAATGATGCACAATTGAAGTATTGCGAATTTTTACATAGGATATGGGGTTGAATCAATTTAGATTTTCAACATGGTCCATGACATCTCCGTCAAGGTGAAACTGGAAGTAACAGGGACATCGACAGCCCTAAATGTGTTTGGCAGTAGACGAAGGAGCGATGTAACATGATCCATCTTTTGCCCCAATTTTTGCAAGATGGTTACTTCCATACTTCAACTTGACTCGATGAACCTTTTCGTAAAAGCACGAGCTTGGTTCAACCCCATAACCCAGAGAATGGCAATTTTGATCGCCAATACTTCAACAACATTTCATAGGGATGAAAGACTCGAGAATACGCATGCTATGCATAGAAAATGTAATTATGAGATTGAGATGCCCGAAGAGACATCCTTTCTAAATTAACCACGCATTAGGTACCATGCTCAATCATTTTGTTTTGTTGTTTGTGTTTTTTTTTCTCTTTTTTTTTTTAATTTTAGAAATGGGTTTATGATCCCAACATGGTTGGCTCATGGTACCTAACACATGCAACTAAGAATGCATCATGAATTTTCATGCTTCCCCTTTTTTTTTTTGGTTTTGTTTTGTACAGGAAAATACAAGGATCATGTATGAGCAAACATGTAGAACAAAAAGTATGTTGAACGCATATGCATGATGATGCAATGACTCATGCAAAATGGGAATGTGATAACGGACAAATGCAGGAACGATATGTTCATTATGATGCTGAAGAGATGTTTATGCGGTGCATGATATGAATGCATTTACGGACACGAGAGCTCGGAAAATTATCTCTCCTTATTGCGCATTTGGGGGGTGCAGTGCCCCATGTGTGCAGTTAAGAAGACGATATGGATCTTCCGGCTTCCCATGACAAAAGACAAGACCCACATACAACGCATGTGTGACGGTATGATGCAGATGCGCATGCACGAAACGGAAAGAAAACAACACAAAGGGGTAATTCGCACATACGAGACTGCAGAGATCCAACTTTAATGCTACGTTTTGGGCATGATGGCGCCTCAACATAGTATTAAAAAGGTTACGTATTACTCTAAAGAAACCAAACATCACTAGAAAAACTATAAACTAGTTCTATTTACCAAAAAATGCATGAGAACGAATGGCACGGAGCGTGTTTGCTCTTTGCCCCTATTTGGGAACCTATAGGACAATATCTAGGGGTCTCTAATAACTACTCCCCAACAATTCATAACTCACACGGATGTTTTCTAGAGGTATCATCACTCAAGATAATAATATTGTGGCGGTATGGAATACCAGCGACAACATATTATAAAGAGAGAAAGCTCTAGACGAGGTTTCACTATTATCAAGCAAGTCGGAGACCTAGCATGATGATAGATTCACCTCCACTCCTCAAATTCCCATGAACCCGGGTATAGGGCCCTTTTTTACTCAAACCCGTGGGTGCTTAGAATGCAGTGTAAAGAATGCGAAATAGACAACAGTTATTTACATTTTACACAGTTCAACAAAAGCACACACAAGGTTTCACAAATCCACAATTCCTTAAAATAGGCCTAACTCACAATGGTCCCCAGTGGAGTCGCCAACTGTCGCAACGTGCCCTTCGCGGGCGAGCGAGGGCGAGGCTCACGGGTGTGCTTCCCAAAGGAGGAAACATGCGCGGAGTCGCCACCAACGTTTATTTGTGGAAAACGTCGGGAAAATCGAAGGAAACCGGTCAAAAAGAAAATTCTAAGTTCTGGAGTTGTATTTACGCTTGAGGAAGGTATTAGCACCTCTCACGTTTGTCTCGAAGGACAACAGCCTATTTTTTAGAATTGTGGAAATCGTGTTACCTTAACTTTATTTCTTTTTATTTTTTGAGGTCGACAAAAGCGGGGATTTTGCTCCTACGTACCCTCCTTTGGAGAGGAAATCAGACCTACATAGTTCTTTCTTATGCGTGAATCAAGCGATTCTTTTTTACTTGAGGGGTGATCATTTTAAGGCGTTGGACCTTAAAAATGATCCATTTACTTGGTAAGAGACTGAAATGATAAAATTTCAAAAACCTATTTTTGTGGACGAGTTTGACTAGGCGAGTTGATTTTAGCCTTAGTTTCACTTTAGTTATTAGTCAATTCAATTAAGAATGAGAAATCCCAAAGAGAAAAAACGTCCGATTGATTTTTTCGCTTTTATTTTACTAAAAGGTATTTTTTGATTATTATATTATTATTTTACCTCTTTTTTTGATTTCCAACGTGGTTACGGCACGACCGAACGGTCGGAATTCAATTTAACCGAAATTAACGGATAATACAATTCAAACGATCGGTGTAAATTTAATTTATTTTTAGATTAAGCGAGAGATGACTTAAATAAATGGCTTAAGCACGTCAAAAGGGGGTATAAAAAGTAAATGAAAACAAGAATAAAAATACATGAAACAAAATGTGGACCACCACGGGTACATAGAATGAATTGAAAAGCTTGGTTTGAGGTACTTACCCGTTGAAGACTGAAGAAAACGAAGAACGAACGATAAATGTTGAAGAACGGTCGAGAATCTTCGCGTAATTACTCACGGAAACGTTACGGAAGCGCCTCAGCTTGGATTTTCTTCACGGAAATAATTTTCCTCAGCAATTTCGAGAGAGGGAGAAGTGCCAAGAAGGCTGAACCCTTTTCTTCTTCACTCCTCCCCCTATTTATAGCAAAATAGGGGAGGAGCTTGCCACCCAGCTCGCCCAGGCGAGCAAGGTTGCTTCCTCCAGAAGCAACAGCCTTCTGGAGGAAGGATCTGGAAGGCCCAAGTGGGCCTTGGGCAGATTGCTATTTGTACCCCCTTTTTTACTAAATGCACCCCCCTTCTATTTTTTTGGTAATTCTTTTTCTGTAACGTTACGAAACTTCACGAATTTCGTAACGATACTTATTTTTCTTCCGCAAGGTTACAAATCCTTACGGATTATATATTTACTCTTTTTTATCTTTCGAATAAGTTACGGTCACTTTCGGATTGCGCAAAAACATCTCTTTTCGATTTCCGCCACATTACGGAATTTCACGGATTGCGCAAGCCTGCTTCCTTTTGATTTCTGGCACGTCTCGGGACTTCACATATTGTGCAACAAAGGACGCCAAGTGTCTCGAAGCAGCCAATCAAAGGTCGTATATCATCAAATAATAATCCCCGGACGAAATTAGGGTATGACAGCTCCACTATGGTGATTGTGCTTGTAGAGACACTCTCCTCGACAAGAAAGTATGAGAGAAGAGGAAAGGGAAAAAATAAATAAAAGAGGGGCAAAACTAGAATAGAAGGGAAAAATTAAGTTTTGCATGGTGTTAAACAAGTTTGGGTTGCACACGCTAGAACCCATCATAGATTCAACTATATCTTGAATAGGTTGTTGACCATTGTTAACACTGAAAGAATGGGAAATTTCAACACTAGCTTCTCCATTATTGTAGTTACCAACCTCACCCTCTCCCAAAGCAAGAATCTAATATGAAGATACTTTTTTTTCCACTCTGATTGGTATCTTTTGATCCACTTTGCAAATGTATATTTTGAGTTAATTTCAAGATTTTGCAATATTTCCATTATCAAGAAGACTTAATATTTATCATTATAATTTTAGTTCTACACAAAGAACAACAATTTCTCCTCCAAAAGGTTTATTCAAGTTATTGTCAACATTGAAACACATAATGTTTCTCAATGTTCTATCAAGGGTTTCAAATGCAAATCTATTGACCATAGGTGCTTCATCCCATATGATCAATGTAGCATGTTGAAATTTTTTTGCTTCTAGACTTTCCTAATAGAACAACAAGAATCCTCATTCACTATTAACAATATTGCAAACTAAGAATGAATAGTTTTGCCACAAAGAAGCAAAAGATGAATAATACCACTTGAAGCAATATTCAACACATTTTTTTTCTCAAATCATAATTTATACGATAGTGTTTTTCATAAGAAGGTCTTATCAGTACCTCCATATCCATAAACAAAAAAGAATCTACCTTGTTTCAAACTAGATCCCTGAATTACATGATCATACATAGCCTTCTAATCTACATTAAGCATAAAAATATGTTCATCAACTAACGCTTTCATTTCGTTGACATCAAAATTAAGCTCATTGAACAATAGCATATTACCATATTAATTAATTTCATCACCAATTGAAAATGAAATTGTTTCAAATTCTTTGAGAGATCTCCCATTAAATATCATTAACTTAATCTCCAATAAACAAAGTGTTTCTAGTGTATCATCTTGAATAATGAGATCTACAAAAAAAATAGTTTTACTAATTCTATTAGATTAAAAGCATAAGTAGAATTTAAAACTCTCGAATTTAAACAACTTCTTTATTAGAATCAAGAAACTTAACACATAACAGAATCAATCATGTCTTTTGCGTCTAACCATAACAAAATATACGCATGACATAATCCTCTCTTTTGAAATTCAATAAAATACATGCCTAAGTACTAAAAAGAAACATTACAAATTAAAAAAAATAAAATTTATGAAAAAAGTAAACAAATATAACTAAATAAACATTACCTGCAATCTCATTTCCAAAGAATTCACTCTTAAAATCTTCAATGATCTTTTGCAATTTTATATGAAACAATCTACATAATATATTAGGTCAATCAAATGCATTTAATCCTTTTAAATCAACATATCTATTGATTTTAGCAATGATGAATCAAGTAGTATGTTAAAGGGGGTTGTTTTTTCTTTCTTTCATTGTAATAGTTTAAATATCTAACTTCTAATAAATAATATTTTTTAAAAAAAAAATATTTACTATTTATACATATAAAATTGATTTTTTATTTTATTTTAAATGATAATAACCTTAACCATTATTATAATAACTAGCAAAAACACAGGCATTGCCTCACTTGTGTGTCTGCATTTTTATTTTGCCATCGTGTTTTTTCGCTAATAAAGAAATGAGAAATTTTTTAAAATTTCAAATATATTAAAAAGTCCTTGCTAGGACATGTCTTTTAATGAGGATTCTCCGATGGATGAGGAGGACCCCGTCACGGAGCTGGAGTTTATGGATAAGGATTCTTCAAAGGATTCCATTGAGGAGTCTTGCTAGGAGGTCTCTTACATCTAACCATACTTCTTTTTGTGGATACAACTGACTTAGGCTTGAGTATAGGTGACTGCTATGAGTTTTAGGTTTTTGTCCTTATGTTTATTTTGGGATGGGTAGACCTAGATTCAGACCTTTTGTACTTAATCAGTTATTACTTACTTACATTACATTACATTTCTGATTATTGTGGGGTTGTATATGTTTTTTATTGGTTTCATCGAGATGCATTGTGTTTTGCTACTGTTTATGACACATGACATTTATTTGTCTATATTTAGTCACTATGGTGGTTTGCATATTTATCATTACTTATTATTATTTGAGCATGTATGATTTATTTACGTTTCTATTTTACTCGTTAACTTGAGGTTTTAACATGTTAAGTGGTTAGTACATCTTATTAAGCATGTTTTGAAGATTAAATGATGGTTTTATGAAATTGGAATGAAAATTTTTTATTTCCGTAAAACAATTTCTCTATCTTTTCTAATTTTGAGTTAACATTAATGAGAATTGAGGATTATCTTTTCATTAAGTAAATCAACGGGTTATTTTGAAAGACTATATTAAGGGTGTTACAACATTGATATAAAAATTGTATACATTAAAATTAAATATAAATATCTAACCAATTTTCAATATAAAAAACCAATAATTATACAAAAAAATCACTCAAATGGATTTGTCCTAGTATGAATATTCGTGCTAAATATCAATATGGATTAAGGAAAAATAAATAGAATATATAATAATTTTACAAAATATATAACTTTTATACTTTCAAATTTTAAAAAAATTAAAGATATTTTGATATAGAAAGAAATTCAAATATCATTTATATAAAAGATGTTAAGAGCTCTAAACATCAAATAATCAATAATTATAGTAAAAAATCATCACAATAGATTTGTCCTAGCATGATTACCAGTGTAATAGGTGGGTATGATATGAATTAACATAACATAACTTATATATATATATATATATATATATATATATATATATATATATAGTGGTAATATTTTATATTTTCAAATTGAAAAACTGAAGGATTTGTTTTGATATAAAGAATATAAACATCACTCATATAAAAGTTGTATGCATTAAAATCACATGTAAATATATAAAAGTCTCTTAACATAAAAAAATGATTAAATTAAAATCACTCAAATGAACTATTCCCAGAATAGATACCATTGCGACAAATGAATATAAGTATTGATTAATGCAACATAAATATAATAAATAATAGTATAAAAGAATATAATTTTTATACTTTTAAATTAAAGCATAAAGCCTCTAAAAAAATTAAAAAATAAAGGATATTTTTGTTAAGTCTGACTGTGTCTATGCCACATTGGATTGTACCAAAAAATTAAATCCATAAGGTTTTGATGTTAACAAAGTATAAATTTCATGTACTAACCCTTCATGCTTAAGCTACAAGTTCATACATCTCTATGAGATACAAGCGGAACAAAAGTAACATTCATAGGTTCAGTAAACAACTCGTGTGATAACATACCAAAGGGAAGATTTAATTTGTCTTGTCTTGAAACTCTTAATTCCTTTTCTCTTATGTTGTTAACATTTCTTTTAATTTGTACGTTGAAAGTCGGCTCTGAGCACTATGCGACACTGACAGATTGTGCTTCTCTGAAGATATGTTGCAAAAAGTGTGTGTGGTCCTCACTCTCTCTCTTTGCACAATAGTGGCTGTTAAGTCTGGCTGCATCTAAGTCACATTGGATTGTACCAAACAATTAAATCCCTAAGGTTTTGAAGTTAACGAAGTATAAATTTTATGTATTAACCTCTCATGCTTAAGCTATAGGTTCATATTTATCTATATGAGATACAAGCAGAAAAGCATGAACATAAAGGTTCTAGACAATAGAAAAAGTATCAGTCATTAGAAGATACTACTTTTGCGTCCAACCCTAAGAAGGCAAGTACTTTTGCATTTGGCTTGCAATACAAAAGCATGGAATAGTTTCTCAATCCTCAAGAACCAAAAGCAATCACAAGAAAGTAATGTCCATAGGCTTAGTAAGAAACTTGTGTCATATCGCTCAAAAGGGAAGATTTAAATTGTCATGTCTTGACATTCTTAATTCCTTTTGTCTTTTACTATTAATGTTTCCTTTGATTCATATGATAGCTCTGAGCACTAGGCGACATTGGAAAATTATACTTCTCTAAAGATATGTTGCAAAAAGTGTTTGTGGACCCTAGTTTCTCTCTCTCCACATAATAACGACCTTGTGTCAAGTGTCAAGGCTATTAGACAGCGACTAGCTGGGATCTCTGAACGGATCAAAGCTTTGAAGTCTATATAAAACTTAAAGATATTCGTGTTAAGGTTGTCAAATCACAATATAATATTTTGAGACAAAACAAACAAGTGTTGTAACATTGCCAATCCATTGGATGAAAGAAACATGAGCGAATTAAACGAATCTTAGCATTGCCAAGTTAGCGAGTTTCATTATATTTGAGCTTACTGTGTAAACACTCTTTGAGTGATTAGAATACATTTTTATTCAAACATTTATTGTTTGTCAAACCCAGGTGTGGCTTAGTGACAGAATATTTGGGTCTTGATCTCATGGGGGATTAAGTGTAGTGCCAAGAGTGGCCTAGAGAATACTCTTTGTAGCTAGAAGTGACATAGAGAATACTTGGTTGTAATCAAGGATTTGATTAGTGGAACCCTTCAAGGTTTGAAGTAGAGCTGGACATAGCCCAAGAGTTGGGATGAACTGGTATAAAGGCTTTGTCTTTTCATTACTGCTTCTATATAACTAGTTCTTTTCTTTAAGTCACTTATATACTATCATATCCAAGTTTTGTGTACTGATTTTATAAACACAAAGTAATTTTGAACCCCTTGGATGAAACCTTTAATCCATTGATATTTGTTGGAGAAAATATTTTAATAGTTTTCGAAAGATTAAGTTTTTATCCTTCACACTATTCAACCCCCCTTCTAGTGTGCTTCAGGTACTTCAGTTGGTATCAGAGCTTGGCCTTTAGGTTGAACTCTTAAATGAGTAGAGGAAAGAAAACTCTCGAAATAATGGAAGAAGGATATGTTGTGAACAAGCCCTCTATGTTTAAGTCCATATTTCTTCTCAACTCTTGAGCAAGAAATGTTATCCTGTGTGCTTTATCTCAAGAAGAGTATCCCAAATTTTATAGCTTCAGAAGCGCCAAACAAATGTGGGACACCTTAGCCATTACCTACGAAGGGTCCTAGGTAAAACATAACAAGTTAAGCCTTCCAACACATAAGTATGAACTCTTGAGTATGGAAAATGGAGAAGATATCCAAACCATGTTTGGATGCTTCTAAACAATTATGAATGAGTTTCTCTTTCTAGGTAGACATTATGGTAATTATGATCACATTGATAAAATCATACGAAGTTTATCTAGAATGTAAAGACCACAGGTTACAACATTAAGAGCCATCAAGAATCTTGATTCAATAACTCTTGAAGAGCTCATCAGAATCCTTTAAGTCCATGGGCATGAGCTTTCTCAAGATGAGGGAATAAAGAAAGGGAAATCTCTAGCCCTTACGATTCAAAGACCAAAATGCAACTCTACATCCAAAGATTCATCCTCCAAAGCCTTTGCCATGAATGATGCTTTAGAAGAAGAATCTGATGGTGATGACTCTAATGAAGAAGATGATGAACTGAGTGTGATCACAAGAAAGATCCAAAAGATGTGGAGAAATAAGAACTCCTCCAGGTTCAATGAATTGTCCAAAAGATCCTTCCACAAGAAAGAGAAAATTCCAATCATTTGCTATGAGTGCAAGAACCCAGGGCACTTGAAGTTGAAATATCCTGACCTTGAAAAGCAACAGATAAGAAGATGTAATTCTTCAAGTCCAAAAAGAAGAGCCTCCTGAGCACTTGGGATGACTTAGACGATCCCTCATTTGATGAGGACAGTGAGGAACAAGCCAAACTATGTCTAATGGCTGATGTGTCCACCAGCAAAGTAGACCTAACACTGGACACAAGTTCAGATGATGAGGACTCTCAACTAGATGATACTGTCAACTCTGATGGTGAAGAGGTAATATTCGAATCCAAAGAATAATTAATTAATGGATACAATCAACTTCTATCTACCTTTGCTTGCGTTTCTAAAGCTTATATAAAGATAAATAAACATTTTCAACATTTTGAAAGAGAGCATGAAGATCTCAAGAAAGCTCATCAAGTTCACTTAGTTGATTGTTTTCCTAGAAACCACTTCGCTTGGTAGTGTACAAGATGCCTTTGTTTGTGAGGAAGTCAGGGAACTACAAGATGAAAAGGTATTCAGTGGACTCAAAACTCTCCTTAAGGATTTTCAAGACTTGGAAGATAGGGTAAAATCCTTAGCCACAACTCTTGAAGATTTAGAAGAAGGGCACAAGGAAATGCTTATACAAAAACTCTTACTTAAAAAAGAATGCACCCTTGCTAATAATGAACTTGATCAACTAAAAAAGAACTCAAATCTCTGGATGGAATGTTAGCATTACAAAATGATGTCTTTTGATTTTAACTGTAAGCTTAAGGGATGTGAGGTCTTGAAGGAATCACCTCTTGAGATTGTAAAACTTTATAAGGAGATAGAAACCTTGAAAGATAAACTAGGAAAATTTGTTGGTTGTCATGAAGCCTTTAACAAAATTATAAAGGTGCAAAGGCACCCCAAAGACAAATTCGACCATGGTTTCAAGGGAAAAAAGATTGTATATGGTGAAGAAGTCATCGTTTGCTATTTCTATGGAAAAGTGGGTCATGAAAGTCATAAGTGCAAGGACCTCCTTAAAAAGGGAAACCCATCAAGGGGTCCATGCAGCGCTTACTAGCACCCACATGCTAACAAGGAAAAAAGACCCAAAAAGATTTGGGTACCTAATAGAAAAATAATTCTTGTTGTAGATCTCCTTGATAACATGAAAGAAACACCAGCCATGGTACTTGGATAGTGTGTGCTCACGACACATGACAAGCGAAAAGTCTATGTTTCATTCCCTAAGCCTTATATTTGGTGGGGTGGTCACTTTCAGATGGAATCAGAAAGGTCTGATAACTGGCGTAGGTAAAGTATGTATTCCTTCCTATCCTCCTATAGATAATGTTTTGCTTCTTAAAGGGTTGAAGCATAATATGCTAAGCATAAGTCAATTATGTGATTGTGGATACAATGTCACCTTTAACAAGGATATGTGTATCATCCATAACAAGGATAACTCTTCACTTTTTTCAACTAAGAGACAAGGAAATCTGTATAACATTAAACTTGGTGATTTGTCAAGATAAAAAAGTGTTGTGCCTACTCTCGATCAAAGAGCATCACTGGGTATGGCATAAGAAGCTTGGTCCTGCAAGCTTAAGGTTAATCTCATAGCTTCAAAAGCATAACCTCTTAAGAGGACTTCCAAAGTTGTCATATCAAGATGATTCTCTTTGTGAAGCTTTCCAGAAAAGGAAACAAGTAAAAAGTTCTTTTAAAGCCAAAAATATTGTTTCCACTTCTAGGCTGTTAGAGCACCTACACCTTGACCTGTTTGGTCCAACCAAAATTGCATCCTTCTCTGGACGTAGATATGGTTTTGTCATAATGGATGATCACACCATATGGACATGGGTCATGTTCCTAACCCACAAGGATGAGTCTTTTGATACCTTTTATATATTTTGTAAAAAGATTAAAAATGAAAATGTATATGTATCTCTTTAATCAAAAGTGATCACAAGGAAGAATTTGAAAACGATCTTTTTGAAAAATTCTATGAAGAGAATGGTATTCATAATAATTTTTCTACTCCAAGAACATCACAATAGAATGGAGTTGTTGAGAGGAAAAATGGATCTCTTCAGGAAATGGCAAGAACAATGCTTAACGACTACTTAACTCTGAAACACTTATGGGCTGAAGCAGCAATCACTGCTTATTATTTACAGAACATAATTTATATAAGGTCAATCTTAAAAAAGACTTCCTATGAATTGTGGGAGGGACATAAGCCCAACATTTCTGACTTTCACCCATTTGGATGCCAGTGTTTCATCTTCAACACCAAGGATAACCTTGGAAAGTTTGACTCAAAATGTGATTTTGGAATATTGGATACTTTGAATCATCCAAGGCATATAGAGTGTACAAATCAAAAACCTTGACTATGGAAGAGGCAATTCATGTAAGATTTAATGACAACAAGCTTGACATTACAATGTCAGAGCTGGATGAGTCTTTTGCAGAGATGAAAATAGAAAATATCGTGAAATCTGCTGCTGTGTCCAATCAAGACAAACACGCGTTCAAATCACTAGTGGAAAATTAACCTAAAGAAATCAAAGAACCAACTAGACATTTGTTGAGGAAACAATATCCAAAGTCCTAGATCATTGGTGATCCTAAGGACAAAGTCCAGATAAGGAACTCTCTCAAGCATACAACATTACTCTTAGAGATTAAGCCAAAACACATAGGTGATGCTATGTTTGATGGTTAAAGCAATGCAAGAAGAGCTAAACCAATTTCAGAAGAATGATGTTTGGAAGCTTGTAGAATTCCTCAAAGGCAAATATGTTGGAGCAAAGTGGGTGTTCAAAAACAAGTTGGAAAAAACAGGTAAGGTTATGGGGAACAATGCTAGGCTTGTTGCCAAAGGCTACTCGCAACAGGATGGTGTAGATTATATCAACCCTTGCTCTTGATGCTCTTCTATAGGCAATACACCTTTTACTATCCTTTGTTGCCCATCATGGTATGATGTTGTATCAAATGGATGTAAAAAGTGTGTTCCTTAATTTTATTATTAAGGAAGAAGTCTATGTGGCACAACCCCTTGGGTTTGAGAGTTCTATCTACCTTCATCATGTTTTCAAACTTAATAAAGCCTTGTATGATTTAAAACAAGCTCCTCGAGCTTGGTATGAAAAGTTAAGTTCCTTTTTAACTGAAAATGGTTTTATATGAGGGAAGGTAGATACTAGTCTATTTCACAAAGATTATGGAAATCAATTCCTAATCGTCCATATATATGTGACAATATCATATTCGGTGCTACTAATGACTTCCTGTGTGAGGATTTTTCCAAGCTTATGTAGGAAGAGTTCAAAATGAGTATGATGGGAGAATTGAAGTTCTTCCTTGGACTTTAAATCAAGCAAGCGGACGAAGGAATATGCATACATCAAACCATGTAGTGAAAAAACTTCTGAAGAAGTTCAAGGTGGACGATGCAAAGCATATGAAAACCCCCATGCATCCAACCATTGTACTTGGACTGGATGATGAATCAACGAAGGTGGATGAAAATACATGCAGAGGAAATATGATATCTCTTTTGCATCTCACTGCGTCCAGCCTTAACATTATGTTCAGTGTATGTCTCTATGTTAGATTCCAAAAGGAACCAAGGAAAATTCATTTATATGATGTTAAACGCATATTTAGATATTTGATTGAAACTTCTAACCTTGGTCTTTGCTTTAAGAGAGAAATCGAATACAGATTGCTTGGTTACTGCGACATGAATTTCATTGGAGATAGAGTAGAACAAAAAAGAACTAGTAGAGGTTGTCAGTTCATTGGTGGATATTTAGTCTCCTAGACAAGCAAGAAACAAGGAACAATAAATCTATCAACAAAAGAGGCAGAGTATATATCAACTACAAGTTGTTTTTCTCAACTCTTGTGGATCAAACATCATCTCAAGAATTACAACTTGTTTTAGAGTAACATTCCTATCCTTTATAATAATACTGCTACCATAGATCTTTCTAAAAATCTCATCATGGATTCACGTGCCAAACACATAAGGGATCATGTTTAGAAGGGTACTATGGAATTATAGTTTGTATCCACAAAAGATCAACTTGCTGATTTGTTTACAAAACTCCTTGCTGAGGATAGGTTAATTTCATTAAGAGAAAAGCTTAGTATGTTCCCTGTGGAATGAATTTTCAAATCTACGTGGAAGTTCACAACACACCACTAAGCGTCCAAAGAACCTATTGCTCAATGAGCTTAGTAAGTACATATGCATTATACATATGCATCCATCATATGGACTATGACCACTAGATGCAAGCTTAATGAAACACAATATTTTAAGTGTTTTTATGCTGAGTCACTTAAAGTGGGTCAAATATTTTTTTTTATAAAAAAAAAACCCACTTTGTTTCAACAAACCCCCTCGTTTTCTCTCTTTTTACCCAAAACACTTAACCGTCACCATCATAAATCACCTTGACCTTTCACTATCAACCTTCTGCAAACTCTCTGCATTCTCTCCCCCTCATAAACCTTTGCTTCCAAAACCTTCTCCTTCCTTCAGAAACTTCCAGAAATAGTAGTAATGGCCAAGAAATAGAACCCAACCCAAACCATCCAAGTTGAACTAGACTTCAAGAACAATCCACCATCTGCTTCATTCGACGAAGGTGAGGCTCTACAAATTGCCAGACCTGCACCAGTGACCATCATTGTTGTAGAAGTTTCATTGAAAGACAAAGAGCCCAATGTTCACATTGAACATTTCTTCGACATTGAGTCATTGGAGAATGATGGCTACATGATCAATGCACACCTCATGTTGTGCGGCATCCACCACTTCTTCGAGGACCCAAAGGTAGTGGTGCCTGAACTCATTTGAGAATTTTGGAGGACAACGAAGGTCTACTGCAATAAGGTCATTGGCAGATATTTTGCTAGCCAAGTTCTTTTAATTTCTGTGAAGTTGTCTATAGATACCATTACTCAAACCATTGGTTGTGAGCATAAAGGAACCAAGTTCATGAACAGTTGGGGCAATGAAATTGAAGAACATATTGGGCACTCTCTATGGGGACCCAACTAGGCAAACATGCCAAGGAAGTATGGGACATCCACAAACAAGGCTCCAAAGACTTTCTGTCTAATGCCCACTAGTTAATCCTATACCATCTGATGGAGGGCACTCCCTTTGACTTTCCCCAAATTATCTTCAATTGCTTTGCAACTTAAGTGATGAAGGATAAAAGTATTGGGAAGGACATCTACCGTGGCGTCATTTTGATCAATGTCTTTGAGGCTTATGGAGTGATAAGGAAGTTATTGTATGAGACTCCTGAAGAAGTACAAGACATAATCTATTTTTATGGCGTATTCTTGCTTAAGCAAAAGGCCTTTAGTCAAGAGAACATCTCCAAGATGAGGCTGGCTGATGATGGCTCTTTCCAGCAGACTCCTCGGGATGATTCCATTTTTTCTGAACTTGATTTGAAGTTTGGACTCAATACTGTGCAAGATGACTAGTTGGACGTAGTATGAAAATCTATTACTGAAGAAGAAGCAGTGGATGTAGACGTAGCTACTTCTCAAGCTAAGAAGAGAAGTAATAAGATGATGGACACATCATCATCCAAGGCGGCCCCTGCACCACACCGTCCACCTCCCATTCTGGTTGCTCCCAAGGCAATAGGTGCAATGGCCTATATATTAAGAAGGGCAACACCTAAGAAGCAACAACTATCATCCACTGCAGAATGCTTACTGGAGCTCAGTGAGATTGATGATGAAGATGGCTTGATGATTTGGAAACATCCACAGTTAGTCAACAGTAAGTCAACACATTGACCTATCTTCTGGTGATTTCTTGCCATCGCTCCTATGTCCAAAGCATATTCAACTATTCACTCCCACATCACATAGTTTGTTTCCTTGGTTTATGGCCATCAAGCTTTTCCTTGACTATGGACAACGTCTTCAATGTTGGGATGATCATGATGTAGTGTGGTCTAACTGACCAGTGGCCCAGTTATCCCCTTGGAGTTGATATTCACCCAGTTACAATAATCAAGTTCATGCCCGATAGAATAGCTCTAAGGTTTCCTCTTTTGGACATCACAAAAAAAAACAAATGGAATGTGCCTTCCCATACCAACCCAATGCCTTCATTTAGTCCAAAAGAGACTTTTGCCCTGCATCCAATTCCCTATGATTGGGGTAAGTACTTCACTTGGGATGCTGCAATAAAGACAATCACTCTGAAGCTAGATGCTGAGTTCGATCAAAATGATGCCATGCTCTTTTACTTTAAAGACATGTATGAAAACTCATGTATCGCGTCCACATCAGAGTACAATAAGGAAAGACATATCCGATCATATATGCGTGGTGCAAATCATGCATCCAATAGAGATCTACAGATTCAATGATTGGTAGATGTGCTTCTTAAGGCAAGAAGGAGATTGCAAGTTTTATAAGCACCTTATTAATGACATCCCTCCTATTCGCACTCGTTACATTTTTATCTTGTACTGACATCCTGAGGCTGCGATGTGAAGAGCTATTGTTACTGCTTGGGCAAGACATCTTGAACTCAAAGACTGTTCATCCTCTCCTGATTAGAATCCTTGGGTTCCAGGTCAAGGAATGACTGCAAATTAAAAAGGAAACAGGATAAGCTCAACCATCAGCTCATGGAGATGCAAAAAAAGGTTGAGGCAAAGCAACAACAGGAGAAGCTAGAATCTAAGGAGTTGTTCAAAAACATACATGCTCATCTTGTACCTTAGGTCAATGAGTTAAACCCTCGCTTACTTAAGTCATTTCCCAACTCATAGTTGAAGATGCCTTTGCAACAGTCAACACTTCTAGTACTCCATGAGAAATAACTCCTTTGACCACCTTACTCCAATGGGTGTGTTTGAAGAATGGATTCAAGAAATGTTGCACCTTCAACAGGCCAACCTGTAAGAAACCATGGAAAAAAGGTTCCTTGCTGAAGGCATGGAGATCAATTTGCTGATCAAAAACACACTGGAAGCTTCACTCAAATCCTTCAATGATTATGTTCTGTTTAATGTGAATATGTTTATGCAACAAAGGTTGCCTCCGACCATCCAACCACCTCCACCACCTCCAACTACAATTTTTGCATCTACCTCCAATAAAAATCTTATTCATGTGCCTCTGCCTTAACCAAAGTCACCACCATCCAACCCTTCACCTCCATCCGCTGCAAGTTGATTCTCACTTCCTTTTTCTCTTCAAACCCAAGTCTTTTGATAATGACAAATGGGGAGAAAGTAGAATAGGAATATTAATTTCTTAACACACTTGTACTTATACGCTTTTTAATAAAATAAGTGTTCTGGTTGTCACAAATGTGTGTCTTTCATATTTTACACATATATGCTTTGATACTATGTATGCTCTAATTAATACATATTCTCTGATATTTGCATAAGGTAATGAACTCAATGAGAGTTTTATTTATCCTCATATAATTGCTCAATTATGCAATATCTACTCTGATTATGTTTTTGAAAGATATCTTTATACTTTGATAATTAACAAGTTTGTTGAATGTCAAAGATATTTTCTTAAGAGACAAACAAGAGTAAGCAATGTGTGACAGTACATCCTAAACTGCTGTGATTCTTGTTAGTCGATGAATACGACTTACTTTTGTGTAAGAAATCTATGAAAATTGTATCTAACTCCTCCCATTTATGATTATTTTGTAGTGTTGTAATTACTTTTTTGTTAAATATAGGTAATAAGTACTTAGTACTCCTATTTTGTGTATTTAATAATCATTTCCTTTCAATTTCAGGTTAATTAGACAAGTTTGTGAAGTGCTGATTTTTAGCTTCTCGCTAAGCCTATCTCCCGGCTTAGCGAGCCATCCGCTGAGCGCACCACTCTTGCGGCTGAGCGCACCACTCCTGCGGCTGAGCGCGAGGAAGAATCTAGAAGAAGGATGAGCTGGACACACGCACTAAGCAAGGGCTCATCCCGCTAAGCGCACCGCTTGCATGCATCCGCTAAGCGAGAAGATGCGCGCTAAGCCAAAATTCACTTATGTGCGCTAAGCGGGCCAGAGTTGCGCTAAGTGCGCAAGCACCAATGATGCCACCTATTTAAGTCTGAAATCAAAAATGGAGAGGAGAGTTTGGGCTTTTCCTTGAGCTTCTGCATGTTTAGAGATTTCTAGAGATAGAAAGGTCCAAGTTCCAGAGAGTTTTGAGAGCTTTTGTTGTGTGAAGACTGGTAGAGAATTGAGCTTGAAGAGGAAGCCATCCTGAGAGCATGAGATGAGTTTGTGAGTGATTGTGAGGTTCTAGAGGTAGAGGAGACATCCCCACTACTTGTATTTCTTCAATCCTTCATTTGTCTCTTCTCTTTGTTGTAAAGGAAGCTTCCCAGATGTGGAGAGCTAAATCCTCTGCTGGTTCTTCCTTGTAGGTACTTGATGTAAATACCTTTATATCTATTGAATGATGTTTTATGTGTTCTCTGTGCTATCAGTACGTCATTTTAGTATGCTTTTTCCTTGATCACGTAGATGCATGCTTTGTTAGGATCATTTAATAGTGGGAACTGGTCTGATTCTTAGAACTTGATAGGACAGGGCTAATTTATTGTATTTGTTGGATCAAGTGGCCTCGGAATAATTAAGAAGGGGGGTTGAATTAATTATGAATGTGTCTTGACAAATTAAAAATCTATCCTTCTTAATGTTACTAGATTCAATTAGGCTTTTACTACTAAGTTAAGAAAGTAAAGAACAAAAATAGAAGCTTAACCAAAAGTAAAAGCGATAATTAAAAGTACACATCAGAAATTAAAGAGTGTAGGGAAGAAGAAGACAAAAACAATATTTATACTGGTTCGGCCACAAACCGTGCCTACATCTAGTCCCCAAGCAACTTGCGGTTCTTGAGATTTCTTTCAACCTTGTAAAATCCTTTACAAGCCAAAGATCCACAAGGGATGTACTCTCCCTTGTTCTCTTTGAATAACCAAGTGGATGTACCCTCCACTTGAACTGATCCACAAGAGATGTACCCTCTCTTGTTCTCAGTATAACAATCCCCAAGTAGATGTACCCTCTACTTGTACCACAAAGGATGTACCCTCCAATGTGTTGGGACAAAGAATTCTCAGGCGGTTAGTCCTTTGAATCTTTGTAAAGGGGAAACAAAAGATATCTCAGGCGGTTAGTCCTTTGAAATCTTTTGCTTAAGGGAAAGGGAAGAATCAAAAGAATTCTCAGGCGATTAGTCCTTTGAATCTTTTGTAAGGGAGAAGAGAGACACAAAAGAATTTAGGCGGTTAGTCCTTCATTCTTTTGGCAAAGGGAGAAGAGAATGAAAAAGATGAATAGCACAAGTTTTTGATCAAAGAACTTTTCTTGGAAGAGAAAGTGTTGAACAGAAAATTTTATTAAGATGAAGAGAAATGAATTAGAAAGTTCTGTTGAAAGTGTTGAAAGAGATGAAAGAAGATATTGAGAGATGTTGAAAGATTGATTCAAGGATGTTGAAAGAAGATGATGTAAAAGATAGATGATTCAAAGATGATTGATAGATAGATGATTCAAAGATGATTGATAATTAGATGATTATGAAATTCATGCCATGGTCACATATTTATAATCTCTTGATGACTCAAGTCAAAGTTTGTGACTTTTGACAATTTCTTTAAAACTAACCACTTAAAAAGTTGTGACTTTTGAAAAAATCTTCAGAAATAAGTCACTTGAAGAATTGTGACTTTTGGAAATGTATTTTTCAATATCAGTCACTGGTAGTCGATTAGCATTAAGGTGCAATCGATTACACATCAACAGATGTGACTCTTCATTTTAAATTTTGAAAATTAAAACGTTTAGAAGCTTAGGTAATCGATTACAAGTATTGTGTAATCGATTACACAAGTTTAAAATGATTTGAAAATATTTAAACACAAGTTGTAACTCTTGAAATTTGAAATCTTAACGTTTTAAAACATTGGTAATCGATTACATGATTATGGTAATCGATTACAGCTTTGTAAATCAGTTTTGAAAACAATACTGGCTACTAGTAATCGATTACCAGAGAGTAAAACTCTTTGGTAAAAGATTTTGTGAAAAATTCTTGTGCTACTCAATGTTTTGAAAAACTTTTTTAGTACTTATCTTGATTGAGTCTTCTCTTGAGTCTTGAAACTTGATTGAATCTTGAAACTTGATTATTCTTGAAGCTTTTTGACTCTTGATTCTTTGGAACTTGATTAACTCTTGATTCTTTGGCATCATCAAAATAATCTTGGAAGTCATTGCTTCCACAATATTATCACAAGGGATCGGGGTACGGTAACCTAGTTGTTTGTATGTTTGTCTTAATGCGGTTCTGGTCAAGTTTAGTTCAACAAGAAACATCTGAGGACAATGCTTAATCAGGATTAGGCTAGACTATCACGAGGGATCGAGGTTTAGCATTTTAGGAGACACCATAGAACACATGAGCATTGTTAAGTAGAGAATATCCTTATAACACCAAGCACCTAATAGGATGACCAACATGTTGTCTACTTGTCTTTACACATCATTACTCTCATGATTTTCCTTTTTAATAGTTAGTTTACATACCTATTCATAGTCCACACATATCTTTTCATACAAGACACCTATTCACTGAATATAGCTTTACCAAGTAACATAAGATCCCCGAGAGTTCAATACTCGGTTCTTACCATTTTATACTACTTGCGTAATCCGGTGCACTTGCCGGGTTCGAACATGTTTTTGGTGCCGTTGTCGGGGAACTTCTTTCTATTTGGAAAGTTAGTTCAGTCCTAGGTGTCTATTCTTGATTCTTTGATTAATTGTGAATATTTGCTTTCGATTCATATTTGTTTTCTTCTTGAATTGGATAACCGTTGTTTCTGTTAGTGTTTTGTATGCATAGATCTCCCACGGGTAATTTAGTTCCTCTGGACTTGGAGATTGAAGCTACGTTAAGAAGGAACAAAGTCAAGAGGAGAAGAAAATTATTGCAAGACATGACAATAGCTTCCATTCTAGAGGAAGAAGCTCATTTTTCTGATTCTACATCATCTGACTCACCATCATCAAGGGAATCCATGACATATTTACCAGAAGTCGTTATCATGGCTGATGAACACCAGCAAAGGGTAACCCTTGAGGACTACTCAAGCAGTTCAGTACCACAATTCTTTACCAGCATCGCACGTCCGAAAGTCCAAGCTCACAATATAAACTACCCTCATTCTTTAATTCATTTAATACAGGGGAGCTTATTCCAAGGATTACCAAATAAGGACCTCTATGCACATTTGGCAACATTCATTGAAATCTGTAACACTGTAAAGATTGCAGGCGTGCTAGATGAAACCATTAGACTCAGCCTATTTTCATTTTCCTTGGTAGGAAAAGCCAAGAGGTGGCTCCATTCATTTAAGGGTAACAGTCTCAAGACCTGGGAAGAAGTTGTTGAGAAATTTCTAAAGAAATACTTCCCCGAGTCAAAGACAGTGGAAGGGAAAGCTACAATTTCATCATTTCATCAGTTCCCTGATGAATCCTTAATTGAAGCATTGGAGAGGTTTAGAGGTTTGTTAAGAAAGAGCCCCACCCATGGACACTTTGAGCTAACCCAGCTTAACGTATTCATAGATGGGCTAAGGCCGCAATCTAAGCAGCTGTTAGATGCTTCTGCAGGGGGGAAAATAAAAAGGAAAACCCCTGAAGAAGCAACAGAGTTGATTGAAAACATGTCTGCCAGTGATCATGCCATTCTACGTGATAGAGTGCATCAACCCACTAAGAAGAGTTTACTAGAGTTATCATCACAAGACGCTGTGTTGGCACAAAATAAGTTGCTCTCTAGGAAACTTGAGATCTTGACAGAAACCCTGAGTATGTTGCCAACTAACTTGTCTAATGGTCAACCTTTACAGCCTTTTGTTTTGTAGGTTACAGGTTGTACCATATGTGGTGGTACTCATGAATCCGGCCTTTGCATTCCTTTTGAAGATCAAATGCAATAGGTTAGCTGCATGGGGAATCAATAAAGGCAAGGATACAATCAAGGTTGATTCTCAGGTTTCCAGCAGGGTCCTTACAACCAACAAGAACAGTGGAGATCACACATTGGTAATCAATTCAATAAAGACCAGGGTGGACCTTCTAATAGGCCGCCTCAACAAGGGCCTAACATTTTTCAGAGGACAACCAAACTAGAGGAGACTCTAACTCAATTCATGCAGGTGACCATGTCAAATCACAAAAGCACTGAGTCAACATTGAAGAACCTTGAGATCCAGGTGGGCCAATTAGCCAAACAATTAGCTGAAAACTCATTCAATAGCTTTGGGGCGAACACAGAAAAAGAATCCCAAAGAGGAATGTAATGCTGTGATGACTGTAGAAGCAAAGATTTTGACTTTGATATTTTGATGATGCCATATGAACATGCGCTTCTCAAGTTAAGATCAAGACAAAAATCCGAGAGATTCAAGATACATCATCATGAAGATCTCTAGTGATTTAGGAGGGAATTCCAATTTGAAAAAACAAGAGGTTTGGCCAATAAATTTAAGCTAAAATGTCTTTTTCAAGAGATTTACTCTCTGGTAATAGATTACCAGAGGATGTAATCAATTACCAGTGGCCAAAATGATTTATAACAGTCATTACAAATTTGAATTTAAATTTTACACTGTGTAATCGATTATACATGAATAGTAATTGATTACCAGCAGTTACTGAACGTTTTGATTCAAATTTTAAAGCCTGTAATCGATAACACAAGTCTTGTAATCGATTACCAGAGGAGATTTTTAGAAAATTATTTCCAAGGGTCACATCTGTTTAAATGATATTTTACATGGCCATCAAAGGCCTATTTATATGTGATTTGGAACACGAATTTGGTTAGAGTTTTTCAGAACAAAAAGGTCTTATCCTCTCAAAAAGAAAAATCATTTTATCCTCTTAAAAATTCCTTGGCCAATACACTTGCAATTCAATAAGGAATTATTTGAGTGCTCAAATTGTTCAATCTATCTCTTTCAAGAGAGATTTCTTCTTCTCTTCATCTTATTTCTAAAAAGGGATTAAGAGACCGAGGGTCTCTTGTTGTAAAGAAATCTAAACACAAAGGAAGGGTTGTCCTTGTGTGGTTCAGAACTTGTAAAGGACTTTTGCAAGATAGTGGAACTCTCAAGCGGGTTGCTTGGGGACTGGACGTAGGCACAAGGGTGTGGCCAAACCAGTATAAATCTGAGTTTGCAATCTTTCTTCCCTTAAACTCTTTTATTGTTTATTGTTTATTGCTTATTGTTTCTATTCAGTAAGATTAATTTGCATAATTATTTAGGAGTTCATTTTTGAAAGAAATCTTGGGATTTGGGTTAAAATCAAAATAGAATTTTTAATTTAGAAAAGATTGTGATATCTTAATTCAATGCCCCCCTTCTTAAGATATCTGAGGCCACTTGTCTAACAAGTGGTATCAGAGCTTCATTCTTGTATAAAGTTTAGAAGCTTCAAGAATAATGGCCTCAGCAAACTTCTTATTCCCATAAGGAAATTCAATAAATAGGCCTCCTATCTTTAATGGAGAGGGTTACCACTACTGGAAAACCCGAATGCAAATTTTAATAGAGGCAATAGACTTAAACATTTGGGAAGCCATAGAAGTTGGACCTTATGTACCCACCATAGTGGCTGGAAATACAACAATAGAGAAACCTAGAGAAGAGTGGTTTAAAGATGAAAGAAGATTAGTGCAATACAATTTAAAGGCTAAAAACATCATTATTTCTGCCCTAGGAATGGATGAATACTTTAGGGTTTCAAATTGTAAGAGTGCTAAGGATATGTGGGACACTCTACAAGTTACACATGAGTGAACAACTGATGTCAAACAATCTAGGATAAATACTTTAACTCATGAGTATGAATTATTTAGGATGAAGACAAATGAAAGTATGCAAGACATGCAGAAAAGATTCACACATATAGTTAATCATCTTGCATCATTAGGAAGAATTTTTCCAAACGAGGATCTCATAAATAAAGTGTTAAGATGTCTAAGTAGAGAGTGGCAACCAAAAGTAATAGCCATCACAAAATCTAGAGATTTGTCTATTATGTCTCTTGCTACACTATTTGGAAAATTACAAGAACATGAGATGGAGTTGCAAAGACTAAATTAACATGAAGAAAATGGTAAGAAGAAGAAGGGAATTGCTCTTAAAGCCTCATCTTCAATCAAAGAGGAAAGTGACATAGAAGATTCAATTGACTTAGATGAAGATGAAGATCTTAGCCTCTTTGTCAAAAGATTCAACAAATTTATTAGAATGAGAGGAAGTCAAAGAAGACAAAACTTCAAACCTAAAAGAAGAACTGAAGAGTCATCTCAAATCCCAAAATGCTTTGAGTGCAATCAACCCGGACATCTGAGGGCTGATTGTCCAATCTTTAAGAGAAAGATAGAGAAGTCTGAAAAGAAGACTATTGGAGATAAGAAGGCAAATAGGGCCTATATCACATGGGATGATAACGACTTAGAATCGTCTGATGATTCTGAAAAAGAAATGATTAATCTATGTCTAATGGGCAAAAATCATGAAAGCAAAGAAGAGGTAACATCTTCTAACAAATCTATTTCTTTTGATGAGTTACAAGATGCATTTGCTGAATTACGTAGTGAATCAATTAAACTAGCAAAACTTGTTTCTTCATCTAAGAAAACAATTTCAGATTTAGAGAAAGAAATTTCAAAATTAAACAAAGAAATAGATATTCTTAAAACTGAAGTTTCAATCTCTAAATCTAGTGATAAAGTTCATGTTTCTACTATGACTAATGAAAAAGTAAATTCATGTAAATGTTGTAGCAAATATGTAGAAGAAATTAAAAATTTGAAAAACTCACTTGCAAAATTTTCTATTGGCAAGAATAACCTAGATGTCATATTAGTGTAAATCATGAAGAGAATGTAAATCATGAAGATTTTGATGATGTCAAAAAGATCAAGCCTTGGATAAATGCTTGTCATCATCAAAAAGGGGGAGAATGTAAATCATGCAGGTTTTGATGATATAAAAAAAAGAATTTGCTTGACAAACGGGGAGAATGTAAATCATGCATGCTTTGATGATGTCGAGAAGAAATCACATGTTTGTCATCATCAAAAAGGGGGAGAATGTGAATGTATGTATACATGATTTTGATGATGTCAAAGAAGAATCTAACAAGGCTGCTTCAAATGATAAGCATTTGCTTCAAGAATAATTCAAGATTGCTTCAACAAACAAAGCCTTGTTTCAAGATTCACTAAAGACCAAGCCTTGCCTTAAAGCAAAGTGCTTTCAAGACATGCAAGGCTCTGGTAATCGATTACTAGGAAGTGTAATCGATTATCAGAAGATAAGGTTGAGAAATAGCTGTTGAAAAAGGTTTTGAATTTGAATTTTCAACATGTAATCGATTACTATATGTCTGTAATAGATTACCAGCAACGAAACTTTGGAAATTCAAATTCAAAAGTCATAACCCTTCAAATTATAACTGTGTAATCGATTACACAAACATTGTAATCGATTATTAGTGGAAAGCAATGAAGATCCTCCAATAGAAGTCAAAGCAAATAATGATCTTCCAAGAGAGTGGAAAGCTTCAAGAGATCATCCCCTTGACAACATTCCTGGTGACATCTCAAAAGGGGTAACAACTAGACATTCTCTTAAAGATTTATGCAATAATATGACTTTTGTGTCTATGATTGAACCTAAAAATATAAATGAAGCCATAATAGATGATCATTGGATAGTTGCTATGCAAGAAGAACTAAATCAGTTTGAGAGAAACAATGTGTGGGAACTAGTAGAGAAACCTGAAAACTACCCCATCATAGGAACAAAATGGGTATTTAGGAATAAATTAGATGAACATGGCATAATCATTAGAAATAAGGCTAGATTAGTTGCAAAAGGATATAATCAAGAAGAAGGTATAGATTATGAAGAAACATATGTTCCAGTTGCAAGATTAGAAGCCATTAGAATGCTTTTAGCTTATGCATCCATAATGAATTTTAAGCTTTATCATATGGATGTTAAAAGTGCTTTTCTAAATGGCTTAATTCAAGAAGAAGTATATGTTGAACAACCTCCAGGTTTTGAAATGTCAGATAAGCTAAATCATGTTTATAGATTGAAAAAGGCTTTATATGGTTTGAAACAAGCCCCTAGGGCATGGTATGAGCGTCTGAGTAAGTTCCTTTTAGAAAAGGATTTCTCTAGAGGAAAAGTAGATACTACTCTTTTCATAAAGAGAAAATTACATGATATTTTATTGGTTAAAGTTTATGTTGACGATATTATTTTTGGATCTACTAATGAATTATTGTGCAAGGAATTCTCTCATGACATGCAAAGTGAATTTGAAATGTCAATGATGGGAGAACTTAATTTCTTTCTTGGATTACAAATTAAACAAACCAAGGATGGAATTTTTGTCAATCAATCCAAGTACTACAAAGAGTTAATTCAAAGATTCGACATGGAAAATGCGAAGCACATGGCTACACCAATGAGCACTGCTTGTTATTTAGATAAAGATGAAACCGGTCAGTCAATAGATGTTAAGCAATATCGAGGTATGATCAGATCCCTTCTTTATTTATCTGCTAGCAGACCTGATATAATGTTTAGTGTGTGTATGTGTGCTAGATTTCAATCAAATCCCAAACAATAACACCATAGTGCCGTTAAAAGAATCATAAGATATTTATTAGTTACTATGAATATAGGTTTATGGTATCCTAGAAATTCCACATGCACCTTAATAGGATACTCTGATTTAGACTTTGCTGGTTTTAAAACAGATAGAAAGAGCACAAGTGGAACTTGTCAATTCATTGGGTCTGCTCTTGTCTCTTGGCATAGTAAGAAACAAAACAGTGTTGCTTTATCCACTGCAGAAGCGGAATATATTTCTGCCGGCAGTTGTTGTGCACAGATTTTATGGATGAAGCAACAACTCTCTGATTATGGAATCCTTCTTGACCATATACCCATTAAGTGTGATAATACAAGTGCAATCAATCTCTCAAAAAATCCAGTTCAACACTCTATAACCAAGCATATAGGCATTAGGCATCATTTTCTAAGAGATCATGTTCTAAAGGGAGATTGTGTGCTAGAATTTGTTAATACAAAGAATCAACTTGCTGATATCTTTACAAAACCTCTCCCCAAAGAAACATTCTTTGCCATTAGAAAAGAATTAGGTCTCTTAGATGTTAGTGATTTGGATAAATAAGGATTGATTGATTGAAACATCTATGCTTAATGATTGATTGTTTGTGTTAAGTATGTTATTTTGCTTGATTTTTCTTAACTACTAGAAATTCTTGTTATTATGTTTGATTGATGTATTATTGTGTGATTGATGCTTGATTGATTGAATTAAATATGTATGAGTGTTGATGATTGATATAGTTAGATGTTTTTAGCATAGACATAGATAATTTTTAGAGGAACAAGCCTAGTTAGTGTTTTGGTAATCGATTACCATTATGTGTAATCAATTACACAAGAATAGATAGCCTGTAATCGATTACAACATCATGTAATCGATTACCAGAAGGCTGAGTGCTCTTGTAATCGATTACCAAACCTTGTAATTGATTACATAACGTCATCTTCTATAAATACTCACGCAAACCAGTCGCGCTGCGCAACCACACTCCTCTCGACGTGCCTCTTTTCCCT
This sequence comes from Glycine max, assembly GCF_000004515.6. Lineage (NCBI taxonomy): Eukaryota > Viridiplantae > Streptophyta > Magnoliopsida > Fabales > Fabaceae > Glycine > Glycine max. The sequence continues at coordinate 25,196,355 of NC_038248.2, read as the reverse complement.
AATCTTCAAACCTTCATATCTCCCTCAATTCTTAACCAAATCACATCCCACAAAGCCCAATCTTCATCATTTTCACTCCTCTTTCGATTCCACCGATTGAAATTCGTTAAAACTTCATCAAATGGTAGAATCATCGAAGAAGTGAAAGGGAACGTCCTCCATCACCACTGCTGCTGGCCATCGCCACCACGGACCATCTGAAGCACCCACAACACCAATTCCTCCTTCCTTGTCATCTCCATGATCATCTACTCTATTTTCTTCAGATGATCAACGTCTACGGTACAATTCTCTATTTTCTTCTAGGATCATCTTAGACCCTAAGTACCTAGACATAGATTTCTTTAATTATGAGGCATTTGACTGTTATCAAGTGTTTCAAAACTCTGGATTAGTTGATTTTATGTCCTTAAAATTGCCTTACTATCCTGAACTAGTTAGAGTCTTTGACAGTAATTTAAAAATTCAGGATGGTATTATTCGTTCTGAGGTGCACGGTATGTCTATGATCATTGATCAATCTCTGTTCTTTTCATTAACTAAATTACCCAGTCAAGGTGCACCTTTTGAGGGCACCATTGTTGATGACTGGAAGTTTGGCTATTCTAGTCATGATGCTCGCCGTATGGTTTGTAATGACCAGGCTGATATGACCGGTAGATTGCTGGCCGGATCATTAACCTTTGATTGTCGCATCATACACTATATTATCGTTAGAATTTTGCTTCCCCATTCTTCTAATCTGGCTCAAGCCTCTAAGGAGGACTTGATTTTGATGTGGGCTTTCCTTACCGGTCGTTAGATCGATTGGGCTCACTTGGTTAGGTACCAAATGCATAAGGCATTACGGGCCAATGCACCTCTTTCGTATCCTCAATTGGTCACCCTTTTTCTCCGTCATTTTCAAATTCCACTTGATAATGAACCTTTTGTTCAAGTCAAGAGATCTTTTGCTATAGGTGATGGTGCAGTAACTTCATTTGGTAACCGTAAGGATCGTGATGGAAAATGGCTGAAGAAGGGCGCGTTACCTCCACAAGATGAGCGTACTCCTTCTCCTCCTCCTCAACGAGATGATTCCTCAACCCTTATGAATGAAGTTCTTTCGGAATTAAGGGGTCTCCGCACCTATGTTGGTGAATGATTTGATTCCTTGGATGGTCGCTTTGAAGGCATGGATACTCGCATCACCCAACTTGAAGAGGACGTGGGTTATCTTTGTCGGTGCTTCGTCCTTCCACCGCCTTCTTAGTTTTAGATTATTATTATCGTTTATTATAAGCCGTGTATTTGGCTATGCTTTTTAAGTTATCATTTTCTGAACTTTTATTATCTTTCGGTATTTGGCACTTAGTATTTTATGATTGTATTATATTTGGTTGGATTATATTTGGCTTTGACTTATGAATGATTATGTGTAATTTATTTATATTTTTTCTTCCATCTTGTGTTGGTTACCACGTACTTTGGCTTTTTGATGTTGCCAAAGGGGGAGAGAAACGGCGTGGTTTAGAAGCTTAGAAATCAAGTGATCATTAAATCCAAAACAGAGGGGGAGTATGAAATGAGTGAACATAACATCATATCTTGCATATACATTGCTTGTATCTTGATTTCAGGAATTAAATTGTCATCATCAAAAAGAGGGAGATTGTAGAAGCAAAGATTTTGACTTTGATGTTTTGATGATGCCATATGATCATGATGTTTTGATGCCATATGAACATGCACTTCTCAAGTTAAGATCAAGACAAAAATCTAAGAGATTCAAGATACATCATCAAGAATATCTCTAGTGATTTAGGAGGGAATTCCAAATTGAAAAAACAAAAGGTTTGGCCAAAAAATTTAAGCTAAAATGTCTTTTTCAAGAGATTTACTCTCTGATAATCGATTACCAAAGGCCAAAATGATTTATAACAGTCATTACAAATTTGAATTTAAATTTTACACTGTGTAATCGATTATACATGAATGGTAATCGATTACCAGCAGTTACTGAACGTTTTGATTCAAATTTTAAAGCCTGTAATCGATTACACAAGCCTTGTAATTGATTACCAGAGGAGATTTTCAGAAAATTATTTCCAAGGGTCACATCTGTTTAAATGATTTTTTACATGGCCATCAAAGGTCTATTTATATGGGACTTGGAACACGAATTTGGTTAGAGTTTTTTAGAACAAAAAGGTCTTATCCTCTCAAATAGAAAAATCATCTTATCCTCTTAAAAATTCCTTGGCCAATACACTTGCAATTCAATAAGGAATTATTTGAGTGCTCAAATTGTTCAATCTATCTCTTTCAAGAGAGATTTCTTCTTCTCTTCATCTTATTTCTAAAAAGGGATTAAGAGACCGAGGGTCTCTTGTTGTAAAGAAATCTGAACACAAAGGAACGGTTGTCCTTGTGTGGTTCAGAACTTGTAAAGGACTTTTGCAAGATAGTGGAACTCTCAAGCGGGTGGCTTGGGGACTGAACGTAGGCACAAGGGTGTGGCCAAACCAGTATAAATCTGAGTTTGCTATCTTTCTTCCCTTAAACTCTTTTATTGTTTATTGTTTATTGCTTATTGTTTCTATTCAGTAAGATTAATTTGCATAATTATTTAGGAGTTCATTTTTGAAAGAAATCTTGGGATTTGGGTTAAAATCAAAATAGAATTTTTAATTTAGAAAAGATTGTGATATCTTAATTCAATGCCCCCCTTCTTAAGATATCTGAGGCCACTTGTCTAACAAGTGGTATCAGAGCTTCATTCTTGTATAAAGTTTAGAAGATTCAAGAATAATGGACTCAGCAAACTTTTTATTCCCAGAAGGAAATTCAATAAATAGGCCTCCTATCTTTAATGGAGAGGGTTACCACTATTGGAAAACCCGAATGCAAATTTTCATTGAGGCAATAGACTTAAACATTTGGGAAGCCATAGAAGTTGGACCTTATGTACCCACCATGGTGGCTAGAAATACAACAATAGAGAAACCTAGAGAAGAGTGGTTTGAAGATGAAAGAAGATTTCTGCAGTACAATTTAAAGGCTAAAAACATCATTACTTCTGTCCTAGGAATGGATGAATACTTTAGGGTTTCAAATTGTAAGAGTGATAAGGATATTGGGACACTCTACAAGTTACACATGAGGGAACAACTGATGTCAAATGATCTAGGATAAATACTTTAACTCATGAGTATGAATTATTTAGGATGAAGACAAATGAAAGTATACAAGACATGCAGAAAAGATTCACACATATAGTTAATCATATTGTAAAGGATATGGTGACAAGAAACAAGAAATGTTTGGTAGTTGAAGTTGAGGATAGGGTGGCTTAGGAGAAACAAATTGTTGTAAAGGATGGCACTAAGAAAAAGAAAGAGGAGGTAACAAATGTGACAGGCCAGGAAAGTGAAAAACCAATAATGGTCGAGGAGAAAGAAATAAACGACCAAGAAAAAGAAATAGAGGTAGAAAAAAAAAGAAAATGAAGAAAAAGAAAAAGTTGAAAAAAATAAAGAAGGGAAAGAAAAGAGTAGAATTGAGAAAGCAAGAGAGAAAAAGAAAGAAAAAGCTTCAAATGAGGATACGGAAGTACCATATCCTGTGGTACCTTCCAAGAAGGACAAGGACCGCCATCTGGCGAGATTCCTTGCTATTTTTAGGAAACTGGAAATAACTATGCCTTTTGGGGAAGCTTTGTGATCAAGGTCGTACCCAAATCAAATAAACATAAAAATGCAGTATCTAGGAAGTGAACCTAGGTCGTCTCCCAATAAGCAATGGTCAACCAAACGTTCATAACAGATAGTAAGAAAATAGTAACGAATTGGGGGGGGGGTTGTTTGTTTTTGTAATTTAAACAGCGAGCAAATTTTAATTAGAAAATAACAGAATTAAAACATGTTGTTTCCCCTTGATTCACAAGCAAGTCTCTTATCATAGGTTACGAGAATTTATCCTTAATCAGTTCAACCACTTAATCCAACCCTAAATTAAATAACAAGTGAAATTTAACATAAGGCTGTCATTATGTGATTAAGCAACACATACACCAATTAATCATGAACGAAATTGATCACAGAGACAATTAATCAAGCACTAAGCATGCATGGATTAATAGCAACAAATACAAAATAATTGGTGAAGAGGAAAAAAACTGATCAGAATTCAATAATAATAACAAAACTTCAAAGAGAGCAGTGCTTGATCCTCGAGAGAAAACAACACTAGAGACTTAGCCTTCCATTAATCAGTAGAAAACGAAATTGCAATTGGAATTTTATTCTACGTGAACAGTGTGCCTAAAAAGTAAAAACTGGAATTCTAAAATCCTAAAATAATTCTCGTATTCGAAAAACTAAAACCTTTGTGCTGTTATATAGGTTCTCAGCCCCAAAACTTACAAATCTATTTTAAGTTCAAGCCCATAAATAAAATAAAATCTGGACAAGATAAGATAAGATTGGATGAAATAAAATCTAGATAAGATAAGATAAGATTGGATGAAATAATATCTAGATGAAATAAAATCTAGATAAGATAAGATTTAATAAAATAAAATTGTCTTATCTACTCTCTTCAAGTCCAAGCCCAATTGCTTATAATTCTCCTGAAATTAAATTAAAAACACAAAATTAGTCCAGTAGGCCCAAATGATAAAAATGCATAATTAATTTAACAATTAAGGCTAATCGGTAATTAAAATGGTGACAAAAAGGGTTAAGAAATAGGAGAAAATAATGACACATCTCTTTGCAATAAATGCCACTCTACTCGAAATTTCTGAAAGATATGTTGATGAGGAAAAATAGATACATCCACCAGGAGAATATTGTTGTGGAAGGCAACTGCAGTGCTGTAATAAAGAGAATTCTTCCACCAAAACATAAGGACCTTGGAAGTGTTACTATTCCTTGTTCAATCAGTGAAGTCACTGTGGGAAAGGCTCTCATTGATTTGGGAGCCAGTATCAACCTAATATCGCTCTCCATGGGTAGAAGGTTGGGAGAGTTGGAAATCATTCCCATGAGAATGACTTTACAACTTGTTGATCGATCCATCATAAGAACTCACGGGGTAATTGAGGATGTTCTGATAAGAGTGAAACATATGGTCTTTCCAGCTGATTTTGTGGTCATGGATGTGGAGGAAGACCATGAGGTTCTGGTCATTTTGGGACATCCCTTTATGTCAACTGCAAACTGCATAATTGATATGGGAAGAAAGACACTAGAGATTGGTTTTGAAGATCAAAAGATCAATTTTGATCTTTTTGAAGAAAACAAGCCGGTGCCAGAGCATAATGATTGCTTGCAGGTGATGGAGGTTGAAGAAGAAGTCCTGAAGGTGAAGACCAATATTTGATCGCCCATTGAGGTAAAAGAATCAAGCTAATGACGTTAAAGAAGTGCTTCCTAGGAGGCAACTCAGTTCTAATTTCTGCTATTCTGTTTTTTTTATGCATTGTATAATGTGGAACTTGCTTCATAATCATTACATTGGGGTATATCAGCTTGTTTTTGAATGATAGATATAAGGGTTTGAAACTTCTTGAGAAAAGGACTGAGATTTAACTTAGAAATTTTTTCTAAAAATCAGTCCTTTCTCTAAGTGCAAGCCTCGTGCTAAGCACATCTTTTGTCATGCGTTAAGCGGAGAGTCTCTAGCACTTAGCGCTTAACCTTTGCATCTCAGGTTGATTTAGTCTGCAAAGCTGGCCAAGGCTGAGCTAAGCCCATTTCAATTCGATCTGAATTAGGCTAAGCGATGGCCTGCTCACTAAGCGCATCATATTCACTGGCTAAGCACGAGACATCGCCGCTAAGCCCATTTCCTTGCGGCCTAAATTGGGTTTCATTGAGCTAAGCACAAATCATGCCAACTAAGCCAAATTCCTTACAGCCATAGTAGCGCTAAGCGTTCCATCATTCGCTAAGCACAAGCCCCTCTATATTCAAGATGCATCATATTCGCTAAGCTGACCCGGAGTCAAGCTTAGCGAGAGTTGCAGGTTTTTATGATCTGCAGAATTCACTAAGCTCCCCTTCTTTGCGCTAAGCCCAGCTTTTTGAAAAAAAAAAACAGATTTTGAATTTCAAACTTTGGCTAAGCGAACCTCTTTGAGAAACCAAAGGTCTCTCAGGCTCGCTTAGTGCTGCAGTTCGCTAAGCGAGAGGGTCGAAAATTGCTTAAGTACGTGTAACATCAGTTACACTCACCTTTGCTAAGATTCTCAGAGCATTGCTTGCATTCTCTCCCTCACCCAAATTCATGCACTGTGCGTTCTTGCTTACTTTTTGCATCTCTACGCATCTTCAGAAATCAACAATCCAAGTAAGTTCCTCATTCCCTTTACTCTTTTATTTTGGTGAACCTTGGGGTATAAAACCATAGAATTTAGCTTTTAATTTTTAGGGTTTTAATGATATTAGATTAGTTAAAAATTAGGACATTGTGAATGATTATGTTGTGTAGATAGTTTTGACTGGTTTGCATGTTTGATATGCCTTTTAGAAGCTCAAAAACAGAGGAGAAAACGAACTTCGTTTTCTGCGTTTTTCTGGAAAACGAGATGAATTCGCTAAGCGTGCATGCCGCGCTAAGCGAGTTCATCAATATTGCTTGAATATTTGCATTTTCAGACAAACTCGCTAAGCTCGCCTACGGCGCTAAGCGAGTTCATCTTTTGTGGATGAACATTCATCTCCCTGATGAGTCGCTTGTGGCTAAGCGGGGCTGATTCGCTAAGCCCATGTAACTTAGTCATTTTTTTGTTGAAAGCCGCGCTCTAAGCCTAGCCCAACTGGGCTAAGCTCATTTCATTGCGGTAGCCATTGGACAAAGCGAGCCTGGCTCGCTAAGCCCACGTACTTAGTGAATTTTCTGAAATTTATGGTCCTGCTAAGCGTAGCTATGTTGAGCTTAGCGCATATCTATTGCAGCTATCATTAGGCTTAGCGGGCAGTCGCTCGCTAAGCCGATTATGCAAAAGAAGAATTATCTGCAATATCCGCTAAGCGGCCCCCATGTCGCTAAGTGGTAGTGTTATTTGGTGAAGGCGTGCTAAGCGAACCATGTCCCGCTAAGCCGCTAGTGTTTTTTTCTGTCAGTCTTATTTTTCCATTTTTCAATTTGAATAAATTGTGGTCTAACTAACTTTTTGGTTCCTTTGTGTTACAGATGGCCTCCAGGAAGCGTAAGAGCATTGGGGCAAGGCCAATTGCTCAGTATGACACTGGACAGTTCCATTCACTTGATGCTTGGAACCGTTATACATATAATGTCTTAGGAAGGAGCATTTTGCCAGAGAGGAAGGTAGAGATATACCACACAGAGTTTGATGACTTCAAGACAGAGTTGGAGAGGCGTAATCTTCACAAACGCCTCACCAACTTGGCTGATGGGACTATTGATGTTGCTTTGGTGAAATAATTTTATGCTAATCTCTACAGCTTTGAGGATCCTTCACCAAAGCAAGCCAGAGTTAGAGGCCACTTGGTGAAGATAGACGCTGACAGCCTCAACACATTTCTAGAGACTCCTGTAGTCCTAGAGGAGGGGGAGACATTACCCACCTATTCTAGGTACTGCAGGTTACCATCAGACGACAGATAGATTGAGGCTGCTCTTTGCATACCAGGGAGGGGGTTCATTTTAAATGTTGAGGGCCATCCGGGGAGGATTCTCATGAAGGATCTTACTACCTTGGCCCAGGTGTGGAGTGTTCTTTCTTACTCCAACCTGGCATCTACATCTCATACATCAGACCTTACTGTGGACAGAGCCAGGTTGATCTTTGGCCTGGTCTCTCATATGGACATGAACATCGGTGCCCTCATCTCAAGACAGATGACTTCCATTGCCCAGTCTAACTCTTGTAGACTTAGGTTTCCTACTTTAATTACCGCCTTATGCCGAGCTCGAGGGGTTGTCTCTGACAGCCTCACATTTGAGCGCCTAAGCCCGGCCATTAACTTGGCCTACATCAGGAACAACTATTGGAACCCTTTGTGAGCTAAATTACATTTTCAAAATTGAACCCTGAACTTGAATGACTATCTCCAGATACCTTGCTTAGATTCTAGGAGAGCATATGGTTCAAGGCAATTTACCCCAAATTTGGGGGAGTTAACCGGGATGTAAAGTGGAAAGTAAAGCACATCAGCACACACAACAAATAAGTTGTGTTAAAAAAAAGAAAGAATGAAAGAAACCAATCAAAGAAAGTGTGTTCTATTGTAATAAGGTCAAATGCAAATTAAAGTGAAAGGCTAGTGAGTAAACTAATTGTATTGAAAAGACTACTTGGATAAGTCTAGGAATTATGCTCTCTTAGAATCTAAGCCTTTAAATCCTAGAAAAACCAATTATTTTTGTAGCCAAGCCTCACTACAAGCCTGTGAAAGTCCTTCTGATTCTATTTATGCATTTCTGACTTTATGGCATGAGATGAAGTGTAAAGACTAGACCTCTTGCTAGTTGTTATTGATGAAATGCTTAAACACTTGTGCTTGAGTGAAACAGTAGCCGCGAGACTGTGGTTTAAGCTACTTTCCTTGATATCTGTCTTATGCCTAACTCCAATTAATTGTACAGGATACATTATATTCTTCTCTTTGAATAACTGCATGCTTTGTGAAAGACAAGTGATGAGGGCATTTTGCTTCATTCTATTATCATGCAATCAATAGTTTTTGTTGCATAACAAAAAGTAATTGTCACTCCTTTTGTCTTATGCTATTAGCGTTTCTTTTGATTTGTATGTTGAAAGTCAGCTCTAGCACTAGGCAACACTGGAAGATTGTACTTCTCTAAAGATATGCAACAGAAAGTGTGTGTGGTCCCTACTCTTTCTCTCCACAGCAGCGGCCTCGTGTTAAGTGCCAAAGCTATTAGACAACAGCTAGTTGGAATCTCTCAACGGATTGAAGCTCTGAAGTCTATATAAAAGCTTGAACATGCTCGCATAAAAGTTGTCAAATCATAAGAGAATATTCTTAGACAAAAATGAACAAAGTGTTTTAACGCTGTCAGTTTACTGGATGAAGGAAACTTGAGCGAATTGAGTGAATCTTAGCTTTGCTAAGTTAGCAAGTTTCATTGTATTTGAGCTTATTGTGTAAACAATCTTTGAGTGAATAGAATACATTTCCAATCAAACATATATTGTTTGTGAAAGCTAGGAGTGGTTTAGTGACAAAGAATACTTGGGTCTTAATCTCAGGGGGAGATTAAGGGTAGTGCCAGGAGTGGCCTAAAGAGTGTAACGACCTTCCTTGTCACTATGAATCACCACTCTAAATTGTGTAAATTTCAATTTATAAATGAAAACCCTATTAATTTGCTTATGATAAATGAAAGTAAATTTTTTGTGATATAGATTCACCAAATAACGCATAATTACTTAAATGAACATATAGATATAGTAACTCAGTACACATCATTCACATAATGGAAAGTAAATTAATTCATGCATACAATTAAATTTTTGATTTACATCCTCAATTCAAAAAGAATTGTAGAACCAACTACGAAAGAGTTGATTAACAAAACACAACTCTCTCCCAAAATTCTCCCAACGTCATCACGTCAACTTAGCGACTACACGAAAGAATCTCACTTCATGTACTCTACTATTGTCCTTCTGCTCCCACGAACAAGGGTTTGTGATCATCAGAGGTACCAACTACACGATACAAAAATTGCAAGGGTGAGTTTATTATAAAAGAAATTAACACAAAAATCAAATGACCATGATTAGTAAGAAAACATTATCAAATACCAAAATCATACACAAACATCCATTAGTCCAACATACACTTAATAAGTAATCATCAACCTTCCATAATTCCAATCAATCATGCTCAGTATGATGAATGCACCTGACCTCAACTCTTAAATGCAATGTGGTACCATTCGTCAGGAAATAACCTAAGCGTGTCCACATGACACTCTCACTTAGGAAAACTAGGCAGCAACTGTCAAGGTCCCTTTGTCGTGCACATGCAACTCCCCCCATGGTGATCAGCCTGAGTATCAAGGGAGTTCTAAATCGAGTGACATGCTCCTAAGTACAAGTATTCCCCCTCATGAGAAACTACAAGTACTTACTAACAAAATTTATACTATTTCCATGCAATATGAAGTATGAAACATGGGCATCATTAATGCACTGACCATGGATAATTAAGGATTGTAAGCCATCCCCCTCTAGAGATGCTTGTTCTCTTCCGGCAAGTGCACCGGATCGCACAAGTAGTATAAAATGGTAAGAACCGAGTATCAAACTCTCAAGGAACTTGTGTTATTTGGTAAGCTATTTCAGCAAATAGGTGTCTGGTCTGTAAAGATAAGTGTGAATATGAACAGGTGTGTAAACTATCTGTGCAAAAAGGAAAATCACGCGAGAGAAATGATGTGTAAAAACAAGTAGAGAACACGTTGGCCTTCCTAATAGGTGCCCGATGCTAGAAAGATATTCTCTATCTAACAATGCTCATGTGTTCCTATGGTGTCTCTTGAGATACTAAACCCCGATTCCTCATGATAGTTTAGCCTAATCCTGATCAAGCATCGTCCGCAAATTCCTCTTGTTGGACTAAACTCAACCAGGACCGCATTAAGACACACATACACAACTAAATTATCGCACCCCGATTCCTCATGATAGTACAACAACTTAGCCCTATACTATCAAGGACTTTAGAATCAGACCAGTCTCCACTGTTGAATGACCCTAACAAAGCATGCATCTACGTGATCAAGGTAAAGGCATACTGGGGTGAAAAGCAGATAGCACAGAGAACACACAAAACATCATTAAATAGATAGAAATGTATTTACATCAGGTACCTACAGGGAAGATCCAACAGAGGATTTAGCTTTCCATAACCAGGAAGCCTTCTTTACAACAAAGAGAAGAACAAGATGAAAGATTATGAAAATACAAGTGGTGAGGATGTCTCCTTCACTTCTAGGATCTCATAATCACTCACAAACTCATCTCAAGCTCTCAAACTGGTTCCTGCTTCAAGCTCTAGTCTCTGCAGATCTTCACACAACAAAATCTCTCAAAACTCTCTGGAACTTGGACCTTTCTCTCTCTAGAATCTCTAGACATGCAAAGCTCTGAATCCCAGCCCAAACTCCCTTTACAAAATCTGATTTCAGGCTTAAATAGGTGGCTTTGTTCGTGCTCGCGTGCTTAGCGAGATTATGATCCGCTTAGCGCACATTAGTGAATTTTCACTTAGCGCTCTTTTCTCGCTCAGCGGATGGGCTGAAGCGGTGCACTTGATGAGATGAAGCAGTGCGCTCAGTGAACCCATTACAACTCATCTTCTTCCAGATCCTTCCTTGCACTTACCCACTAAGTGTTGCGCTTAGCGAGGAGGTGAAAAACAACACTTTACCAAATCACCTAATTCACCTGAAATTGAGAGAAATTGATTATTAAATACACAAAATAGAAGTATTAAGTGTCTACTACCTATACTTAATAGAAAGTACTTATAATACTACAAAACAACCATAAATTGGGGAAGTTTGATACAATTTACACAAGTTTTATACACAAAAGTTAGTCGTATTCATCGACTAACAATGCTTAAAACTCTTTAACCACTCTATTTCCCCTACCGGGGATATCCATCATGGTCATTGCAACCCCCCATGTACATACACAACATACATCATCACAATGACATTTTCAACATCAACAACTTCTCATCTCAATTTCATTATTGACATCAACATTGTCTCATCTCAATGTCATTCATCAACATCAGCTCATCTCAATGTCATTCTCAACATCAACATCATCTCATCCCAATGACATTATCAACAACATCATCTCATATCAACATAATGATCAATAACAACATCATCTCATATCAATATGATCATAAACACGAACATCGTCTAGTATCAATTATTATCAATATCATCTTCAATAACATCATCATTCTCTATTAGCATTATCATAAACATCAACGTCACCTCATATCAATTAATATCATCAATAACAATATCATCATAAATCACATTCCGCATATATATACATATATAGTTCATGCTTAAGATTCACACTCCACAAGTTTTCAAACAACACAAGTCTAATAAAAACAATAATGTCATTTATCAATAACAGACGTATCCCATCTTATTAGTCAAAAACATTGTTTTTCTTGAAAACCAGCATGCAACAGGGATAGGCATACAACCTCATATTTGTTTCCCTGACCCCAACTATGGTATCAAAAGCCATAAATTATAATAAACTCCCCTCACTTATCATGATCTCTCCATTAGTTTCTCTTTGCATCGCTCAGAGACCTCTCTCATTCACATTCGTTAGTCCAAACACAACATTCTATATACCAAATCGAAGGAAATTTAGTATAGATTTCAAAAACAAGGCCAATAACAACATACGGAGTCAAATACCCCTATCAAAACATAAAGGACTAAGGGATGTTTCAGATTCTTACTAAAAGGTGACGTCATTTTGATCGAGGCCGTACCCGAATCAAATAAACATTAAAATGTAGTAACTAAGAAGTGATCCTAGGTCATTTCCCAACGAGCAATGATAAACCAAATGTTCATAATATACTTGCAGTAACAGTAACAGTAACAACGGGGGGTTGTTTGTTTTGTGAATTAAAGAACATGCGAACTGGAATACGAAATTAATAATAGTAAAAACGTGTTGTTTCCTCTGATTTAGAAGTCATTCTCTAGTCCTAGGTTATGAAGAATTCGTCCCTAACAGTTAACCACTTAATCCAACCCTATTTTAATTTACTAAGCGAAAATCAATTTAGGGTTGTCAATATGTGATTAAGCAACACATACACCAATTTACCCTTCGTTCATTTAGCACGAACGTAAGTTAAGCACAGAGGCAATTAATCGAACACGAAGCGTGCATAGATTAATAGTAATGAATGTGGGTTAATTGGTGAAGGGAAAACTACAAGGAAGCTACATTATAAAAAAAACCTCGAAGAGAGTTTAGCTTCGTCCTCAGAAGAAAACAACATAAAAAATTTAGCCTTCCATAATTTCAACAAAAGCAGAAAATGTAAATGAAACAAAAAGCATAAAACGTAAATGAAAGTAGAAGAAGGAACATAAAAAATGAAATTGCAATTGGAAGCAGAAAAATGCAAAATGCCTTAATGTGAATAGTAATCCAAAGCTAAAAAAACGTAAAACCTTAAAACCCTATGCTTTGAATAATGGAATAACAGAATAGCCCCTTACACGAATCTCAAGGTTGCTATTTATAAGGGTCACTCAGAGTCATTGGGCCCAATTACATTATTCTGACCCAAAATGAAATAAACACTAAACATCATAAAAATAAAATTGCAATCTTCTAATTAGAAATTAACTAAGGTAAACGTTGTTTTATTTGCCCTCTTTAAGTCCACAACCAAAATCCGGATTAAGCTCAATGCTTCATTAATTCCTAAAATTAGATTAAAAACATCAAATTAGCTTAATGAGCCTAAATAATAAAACAGCCTAATTAATTTGACATGACTAATCAGTAATTAACATGGTGCAAAATGGTTTAAGAAATAGGAGAAAATAATGGCACATCAAAATCCCCCATACTTAGCCTTTTGCACTCTTGGGCAAAATGAAACAAAGAACAAAATCCAAGGATATCAAAGAGAGACAAACAAAAACATTTACATATTTATCAATGAACATCAAGGAATGAAAGGAATGGGTAATGGGTAACATCTAACATGAAGAGATCCAAAGAGTCAAAACATTCATGAAAATCATCCAAGCAACCCAATCATGGAAAAATAGTTAATCAGCTCAAGAATGAAAATTGATAAAGCCTCACAAGATATACACTCTATCTCTCAAGTGTCTAGGCTACTATTTACCCTCATAGCACCTATGAATACCAACACCACATAAACTTGGCAAGATTCTAAAATTGACAATCAACCCATAAACACAAGCACATGAGGATCAAAAGGTCTTTTAAGGTTGTAATGGGGCCAAGGACAAGGTAGGGAAAAATATGGAATAAGTAGCTACATCCCAAAGGAATAGAGGAGCGATGGGGAATAAGTGAAAATTAAGCAAAAGTAGTAACCCAAACCTTCTTATATCAACAAAATCAAGTAAGGCTTCAACCCAAATCAAGTCCTCAAAACAAGACCTCATTTATTCAACTTCACTTCTTCTTCTTCTTCTTCTTCTTCTTCTTCTTCTTCTTCTTCTTCTTCTTCTTTTTCCATTTTTTTCAATTTTTTTTAACAGTACGAATTTGCAGCAGTTGAATTTGAATTTTTTGAAGATTAAAGCAAGAACTAGGCAATATATATATACATCAAGCATGGCCAAAATAAAACATTAAGGATGGCCAAAAATCATATCTTCCAATGAAACATACCCCCCCACACTTATTCCCAAAACAATTCCAAAGCTCCAAAATTCCTTAAGGGTAAGGTGATATCATGGTTTTTCACTTAAGGCTTGTAGTGAGCTTCAAAACAAGGAAAGGGAAACAAGGCTCAAAAGGGCTATCAAAGGAATTAATTCAAGGTAAGTCCATTTGGCTAGAGGCTTATAAGAATAAAATTGCCTAATTCATTTCCAAATATGCATGTGAATTAGGAAGCATCAACAAGAATCAAGCCAAGGCTATTGTGCAAGCAATCAATGGGGCAAAACACACCAAATGATTATGATGATGGCTCAAATTCTCACAAAGGTAAACTTATCACCTTCAAATTGAGCTTTCAAAACTATCATGACATGTAGAGGAAAAAGAAGGATTTCAAATCACAAAATGTCAAGAGACTTTTATTTTCAAAACAATTACCCATTTCTTGAACATATCCTATAATTCAAAGAAAAACATGCAAAGTTGTACATGCAAATAGAATTGACCTAAAATATTAAACTAGAAACCCAACAAAACTAACAAAATCAACAAATTTAACACAACTAACAAAATTAACAAAACCAACAAAACTAGCAAAACCAAAGAACACTCCCCCCATACTTAAACAACACATTGTCCTCAATGTAGCACAAGTAAAAGATTAAAAGCAATTAATCCATCAAGGGCATTGGGTAGAAGACTCCAAGTAGATTGGGCTAGAGATCCAAGGGTAGGCCCTAGGGTTCTCATGAGACTTAGGGTAGATTTCGAGCCCATGGGTTAAGTATGAGCCCGCTTATCTTTGTAAATATTAGAATAGGTTTTTCCTTCGTTTGGGCCTTGTATTTTGGCCATTCTAGTAGTATAGGGTTTTAGCCTTGTATTTTGGGGCATTTTGAGTAGTCTTTGTAGTAAGGACCTTTTTTTGTATTTTCATGGTTTTTGTCATGGGGGTGAGCTTAGCTATTATAGGGGGTGTGTAGCTAAGTTCTAGCTTCTCATCTCAAGGAGGTGAGCTTAGCTATTAGAAAGGTATGTGTAGCTAAGCTCTAGCTTCTTTAGGAATCTTCTTAAGGAAGCTTCTCAAGGAGGTGAGCTTAGTTATGAGAGGGGTGTGTGTAGCTAAGCTATAGCTTCTCAAGGAAGTTTTCTCAAAGAAGCTTCTCAAGGAAGTTTTCTCAAGAAATCTTCTCAAGGAAGCTACCTAGTCTATAAATAGAAGCATGTGTAACACTTGTTGTAACTTTGATGAATGAGAGTCTTGTGAGACACAACTCAAAGTTCAACTTCTCTCCCTTTTTCTTCCTTCAATTTCGTGCTCCCCCCTCTCTCTTTCTCTCCCTCTTTCTTTTCCTCCATTGAAGCATCCTTCCAAGCTTCTTATCCAAGGCTCATCTTGGTGGTGAAGCTCTTTTTTCCATGGCTTATTCCTTAATGGATGGCGCCTCCTCTCACCTCTTCTCCTTTGTCTTCCGCTGCATCTCCATGGTGAAAAATCACCATTGAAGGACCTCATTGAAGCTCAAAGATCCAGCCTCCATAGAAGCTCCACAAGCAAGCTTCCATCAAGTGGTAATCAGAGCACAAGAGCTTCAAGTAGGTGCTCCTTAAACCTCCATTAATTTTTTTTCTTTACCTTCTCTTCCATTGTTGTTTCTTCATTTTTCTCCATGTATCTCCTCACATGTCTTGTTCTAAATGTTGTTAACATGATTCTTTGGAGTTTCCACCAATTAAACTTGCTATAAAAACTAGATTTGATTTTCTATGGTTCAAATTTCTTGTTCTTGTTCTTGAACCATGAATTGTGTTGAGTTTAGGTTCCTTTGAGTTTTGTCTTGTTATTTTTGGTGGCTGAAACCTAAACCATAAAATTCATACAAAAATATTAAAGTAGAAGAAAACCTCAAAAAATCTAGAGTGACTTGTTCACCTATTGTAGTTTTGTCATAGAAGTCATGTCTAGTCATGAAACTTGTCACATAAGATTTCTTATGTTGTGCTGAATTTTATTTTCTTGTTTCTTTGTCTAACTCATTTGTTCATGAGTGTATGAAATTCTTTTAGCCTATTATTTGATTTGAGTCAAATCTTTCATGTTAATTAGTCCTTAACATGTTCATGCAAGAGTCTTTGATTGTGAACCTTTTCTTGAACTTTTAGGTTTCTTTATGATTGTGTCTATTGTGAATTTGAGTTTTGGTGATTGAATTGCTGGCTGAAATGTTGATCCTAAGTGAATATTGAACTCCGAAAACTGTGGTAAACAATCCTAGTGAGTTCAACATACATAGGAAGGTTGAAAGTAAGCCCAAGGCAATCAATATACCATGCTTAAAGAAACAAATCGCTGGTGCTGGCAGCTTGGGCATACAAACTTGTAAAAATTACTGAGAATTGGTTACTTCGAATTTTGAGCTGAAATTTTTACTGAATTTTCTAGACATCTGGAAAAAAGTTATAAAAAAGAAACAAGTGATTTGGATAAAAGGAAAAAATACGAAAAATCGCACAAGTTGGCAGGAAAATCAGTATCCAGAAAAAAAAGGTGAAAGGGAAGGGTGCTTGTTGTTTTGGCTCAAAATTTATTCTATAATTGGAAATTTCAATTCAAAATTAGTGTGAAGACAAGTGCCAAAGCTAGAGTTTTGTTGAGTCTTTTTTTTTCAGTTTTTTTTACTCTACTCTAGAGCCATTCTAAGTTTCTCTTTGAGTCCTAGCTTGCTTCTATGTCCTTTTCATTGCTTTAATTGTTGAATAATCCTTGAAAAATTGTCTTGTTAAAACTCCATTGGTTTAGCTTTCATTTCATTTTTTTTTTTGGTCTTTGGTTATTGCTTGTCTCTTTGTTTCCTTGTTTGTGGGTTGCCATATAGGGAATTGGAAGGAGGATTGGTGCCATCCCTTGAAGAATTTGAGTCCAGAAGCAAGGGGCCAACCACCTTAAGAGCTATTGGACTAAGAAGCACTCCAAATTGAGTGAATCACCAAAGAGAGAACAACCACCAAAATTGAGGACCGTTTTGTAATTTTGTAATTTGCAATTTACTTACCTTCATTGCTTTCAAGTTTTTGTAACAAAAAGGCCTTTCATTGGAAGTGTGTTGGGAGCCTCCAATAGGTTACCAAACTTCCATTTGTGTGTAATAATTTTAGGCAAATTTTCCTTAGGTTAGTGAGTGTTTTGTTGGGAACCTTGAATGTGGTCATCCAAACACTCTTAGGATTCGCCTAGTTTACATTTCTTGCTTACTTTCGTAGCTTATTTCTTTTACCTTCCATTGTCAAACCGCCTAGATAGCTTTCATGTTACCAATTAGTTTTTACCTTCTCTTTCACACCACTTTTAGTGTTTATTTTGGCTAGTTTCAACCATAGTTTCTTTTACCTTTTGTTTTCAAACCTCCAACAAGAAAGAACCACAACTTAGGAACCAACATGAGTCATCATTCATCTAGTATTAATGGCAAGGGTACTAGTCATAAAGACCCTTTATCTAGAATCTTAGATGAGTTGAGTTCCCTCTAGTTATGGAAAGAAAAACAAGAGAGAAAAGAAAAAGGAAAAAAAAGAGTGGAAGAAATACGTCAAGATGAAAGAAAGAAAATAAGAGAGGAAGAAAGAAGAAAAATAATGAAAGAAATGAAAAGAGAAAAACATGCCTCCTATAGTAGTCATAACTCTTGCAAGAGCCTAAGTGAAGAACTTCGCGACTATTATGAAGGAAGGCATAGGTCACATCATAGACCTCACTCCCATAGGAGAGAAAAGGAAAGAAAGCCTCAAGAGGCTAACATTAACCTCCCATACTTCTATGAGAAGGACAATGTAGAGGCTAACTTAGATTGTGAAATAAGGGTAGAGCAACAACTTAAAGAGAAGTCTACTTCAAAATCTTATGGCTCTCACTCTTATCCAAAGAAAGACCAAGGTCAAGGAATCTTAGGGGTGATACCTTCTAAGCCCAAAGATGATAAGGGGAAGATAATAGAAAAGCAAGCCCCTAAGGCTAGTATGCAAGAGAAGACTAGCTCTATAAAGTGCTTTAAATGTCTTGGAAGAGGACACATTACTTCTCAATGCCCCACCACGAAAACCATGATTATGAGGGGCCAAGACATTTATAGTAGCCAAGATGAGGCTACTACTTCACCTTCCACTAATGAAAATGAAGAAGCAATAGGGGAAGAATCTAGGGAAGAAATCTATCCCCAAGAAGAAGGACAACCTTTAATGGTTAAGGAGGAGTGTAAGGAGGTAAGTGTCTCCTCCAAGAGGTTAGCTAAGAAGGAAAGTCATTTTGAAATAAAGACAAATATTAAAGAAACTTCCCCTCTTAGACAACCTCCACATCTTCTCCTTTGTAAAAAGACACTTGTTAGCACTGTCACACCTCTTGGGCTTGAGGTTATTCCCCAAGTAAAAGAGTTGTTGGATGAGGGTTTGGTTCATAAGAGCTTAAATCCTTCTGCTTTGTTGGTGCCCAAAATAGGTATTATTAGGCACCAAATCCCTAAAATAAGTGATATGATGAATGTGTTGAGTGTTGCCACCTTCTTTTGTAAAATCGGTCATGCACACAACATCTTCATGATTCATGTACATAGGGACTCATTAGGTAGGTTTGTTCTTATTTTTGGTTTTAATACAAACTTAGGTGCTCATATGGGACACTTTAGGTTTGTCGTATTTTTTTGTAGGAATAATCAACACAAAAATATAGAAAAAGGTACGCTTTATTGCATTAATTTCCTTAATTTTTTAAATAGTGGTCAAGGGGTTCCCATGAACCCTAAGAGAATAAAGGTCACTCCTGAGTGGCCCACTCCACCAAGTATAAGAAAAATTTGGGGCTTCCATGACTTAACAAACTTTTACAAAAGGTTTGTCCCATATTTTTCTATACTTGTAGCACCACTCATTGAGTTGGTGAGAAACCATGTTCCTTCATGGGAAGATGCCCAGGAAATGGGTTTTCAGACCTTACCTTACTTCAATATACCAAACACAACTAATACATATGTTTTTGTTCTTTTTACAGGTGTTGAGGGAAGGAGCCCAGAGTATGAAGAACCTCGGGATTAGAGGTCAAATCCTTTCCAAGGTGGAGGGAATGATGCAATCCTATCCCGCAAGGGCATTGGATAGAAGACTCCAAGTAGATTGGGCTAGAGATCCAAGGGTAGGCCCTAGGGTTCTCATGAGACTTAGGGTAGATTTCGAGCCCATGGGTTAAGTATGAGCCCGCTTATCTTTGTAAATATTAGAATAGGTTTTTCCTTCGTTTGGGCCTTGTATTTTGGCCATTCTAGTAGTATAGGGTTTTAGCCTTGTATTTCGGGGCATTTTGAGTAGTCTTTGTAGTAAGGACCTTTTTTTTGTATTTTCATGGTTTTTGTCATGGGGGTGAGCTTAGCTATTATAGGGGGTGTGTAGCTAAGTTCTAGCTTCTCATCTCAAGGAGGTGAGCTTAGCTATTAGAAAGGTATGTGTAGCTAAGCTCTAGCTTCTTTAGGAATCTTCTTAAGGAAGCTTCTCAAGGAGGTGAGCTTAGTTATGAGAGGGGTGTGTGTAGCTAAGCTCTAGCTTCTCAAGGAAGTTTTCTCAAAGAAGCTTCTCAAGGAAGTTTTCTCAAGAAATCTTCCCAAGGAAGCTACCTAGTCTATAAATAGAAGCATGTGTAACACTTGTTGTAACTTTGATGAATGAGAGTCTTGTGAGACACAACTCAAAGTTCAACTTCTCTCCCTTTTTCTTCCTTCAATTTCGTGCTCCCCCCTCTCTCTTTCTCTCCCTCTTTCTTTTCCTCAATTGAAGCATCCTTCCAAGCTTCTTATCCAAGGCTCATCTTGGTGGTGAAGCTCTTTTTTCCATGGCTTATTCCTTAATGGATGGCGCCTCCTCTCACCTCTTCTCCTTTGTCTTCCGCTACATCTCCATGGTGAAAAATCACCATTGAAGGACCTCATTGAAGCTCAAAGATCCAGCCTCCATAGAAGCTCCACAAGCAAGCTTCCATTAATACATGTGGATGGGTTAATACCAGGAATGTCCGCCATGGTCCAGCCTATAGCATTCTTATGCTTCTTGAGAACTGATAACAGCTTCTCCTCTTGCTCATCAATAAGGGAGGCAAATATAATTACTGGAAAACTTTTGCTATCATCCAAGTAAGCATATTTTAAATTTGATGGAAGAGGCTTCAATTTTGGTGTGGGTGGCTGGATAGTGGTAGAAAGAGATGGTTTCTCAGCCTGCACCTCATAAAGAAAGTCAGAGGTATATGTACTTCCTAAAACATGGTTAGTTCTATCTGACTCTAGAAAATCAATCTCAAGAGGTAAAACATCACCAGACATATAATCAATATCAAATTTAGATTTACTCTCAGCATCAAATTCAGACATATGATCAAGTACAAATTCAGATTCAATGCATGAAGAGTGACAGACATGCTGATTAGAATGAAGATCAATCATGTATTCATCAACAATATGGTCAATTATTTCAACACGAAATACATAAAGATCTTCAGATGGGTGTTTCATAGCATCAAGAATATTAAAATGAACAGTTATATCGCCAAACTCCATAGATAATGTGTCTGCATATACATCTATCTTAGTTCTAGCAGTTTTCATAAAAGGTCTGCCTAGAATGATGGGAACTGATCCTTGAGAAAATCCTTCCTCCATATTCCAAATATAAAAATCAACAGGAAAAATTAGTACACCAACTCAAACTAAGACATCCTCTATGAAACCAGCAGGATAGGCAACACTTCTATTAGCTAAATGAATTACCACGTCAGTTGACTGCTGTCGCAACCTACCCTTCGGCGGGAGGGCGACGCGTGACTCGTGGGATGCGTGTTCCACAAAAGGAATACGTGCGGAGTCACCACCAACGTTTATTTGAGGAAAACGTCGGAAAAACCAGAAAAGACGCGATCTACGAACTTTTAGATGAAAGGTTCGGGAGTTGTATTTACGCATGGGGAAGGTTTTAGCACCCCACACGTCCGTCCCAAGGGACGGCAGCCTTTAATCGAATGTGCAAACATGACTTTGATTTTTATGTTCCCTTTTTATGTCTTTATATCCTTTATACCCTTTTTATATTTTTTCTCTTTTTGTGGTCGACAAGGGTGTTTCCCTTTGCTCCTACGTATTCCTCAATTGCGATGAGGAAATCAGACCTACGTAGTTCTTTCTTATCAAGTGATTCTTTTTTACTTAAAATGTGATCATTTTAAGGCGTTGGACCTTGAAAATGATTCATTTTACTTAGTAAGAAATTGAAATGACAAACTTCAAAAACCTATTTTTATGGACGAGCTTGACTAGGCGAGTTGATTTTAGCCTTAGTTTCACTTTAGTTATTAGTCAATTCGATTAAGAATGAGAAATCCCAAAGAGAAAACATCCAATTGATTTTTTGCTTTATTTTACTAAAAGGTATTTTTTTTATTATTATATTATTATTTTACTTCTTTTTTTATTTCCAACATGGTTACGGCACGACCGAACGGTCGGAATTCATTTTAACCGAAGTTAAAAGATAATACAATTCAAACGATCGGTGGAAATTTATTTTATTTTTAGGTTAAGCGAGAAATGACTTAAATAAAAAGTAAGTAAAACACAATGTGGACCACCACGGGTACATAGAATGAATCGAAAAGCTTGGTTCGAGGTACTTACCCGTTGAAGATCGAAGAACGTCGAAGAACGGTCGAAACCTTCGCGAAATTCCTTACGGAAACGTTTCAGAAGCGCCTCGGCTTAGATTTTCTTCACGGAAACAATTTTTCCAAGAAAATTCGAAAGAGAGAGAAGTGCCTAAGGGGCTGAACCCTTTTTCACTTCACTTCTCCCCCTATTTATAGAAAATTGGGGGAGAAGCTTGCCACCCAGCTCGCCCAGGCGAGCAGGGTTGCTTCCTCCAAAAGCAACAACCTTCTGGAGGAATCTTCTGGAGGGCCCAAGTGGGCCTGGTTGCTATTTGCACCCCCATTTTTACTAAGTACACCCCCCCTCTGCTTTTTTTTGGTGATTCTTTTTTCGTAAAGTTACGGAAACTTATGAATTTCGTAACGATACTTGTTTTCTTTCCGTAATGTTACAGAACCTTGCGGATTACATAATCATCCCCTTTTTGACTTACGGAATGTTACGAAACCTCACTAATTGTGCAACGATGCTTCCATTTGATTTCCGGTGTGTCATGGAACCTTACGGATTATGCATCAATATTTTCTTTTGTTTTTCGGCACGTCCCGGAATTTCACAAATTGCCTAATGATGGGTGCCAAGCACCTTACAAGGACCAAACAAAAGTCGCATGTCATCAAGCAAAGGTCCCCGGACGAAATTAGGGTATGACAGTTGCCCCTCTTTACTTGTCTTTTATTGGAGATAAAAGGAAAGTAAAGATAAGACACTAATTTCGTTCCTCTCGGTTGACGAGAGTCGCGGGTGACCATAAAATTTCCGCATGCAAATGACTTGTTGTTCTCGGGGGAACAAAAGGTGCAGAAGACGATGTCAGTCTCTGCCTGCTATCAAGCGTTCTGTCTTACAGATAGCAAAAGAATGTTTATACGGATAACCACTCGGGTATTTCCGCCCGTCAGCGTGACTCAAAAGTCAGTATGACAGATCTTGTGAGTGCGGAAGATGATGTAAATCTCCACGTGTCAACGGGCTTGTCGGCCGCGATTGACAAAGGGTGCATAATGACCATAATTTGTCTCTGCGTGCCATCGGACACGACTGTGTCTGAATGGCAAAGGGGTGCGGGATAACCAAATTTTGTCTCCGCATGTCATCGGGCCCGCCGCCTCTGGATGACAAAAGGGTGCAGAATGACCATAATTTGTCTCTGCGTGCCATCGGACACGACTGTGTCTGAATGGCAAAGGGGTGCGGAATAACCAAATTTTGTCTCCGCATGTCATCGGGCCCGCCGCCTCTGGATGACAAAAGGGTGCAGAATGACCATAATTTGTCTTTGCGTGCCATCGGACACGACTGTGTCTGAATGGCAAAGGGGTGCGGAATGACCAAATTTTGTCTCCGCATGTCATCGAGTCCGCCGCCTCTAGATGACAAAAGGGTGCAGAATGACCATAATTTGTCTCTGCGTGCCATCGGACACGACTGTGTCTGAATGACAAAGGGGTGCGGAATGACCATAATTTGTCCCCGCATGTCACATGACCTCAGGGTCAGTATGACAGATCTTGTGGGGCGGCCGACAAAAGCAAGGCTCTTGCTCCTACGTATCCTCCAATGAGGAACTCAGACCTACGTAGTTCTAGATAACTTGTGAGACTTGAAAAAGTCTCCACCGGAAGATGCTGACATCTCCGGAAAGGGCGCAGATGACCACATTGGCCTCTGCTCATCAATCACACTTGGGTTCACTGAATGACAAGGTGCGGATAACTGTAAGGTGTCTCCGCGGGTTACTAGCTCTTGGGTCATGGCAACAAAAGGTGGTGTGGTCGACAAAAGCGAGGCTCTTGCTCCTACGTATCCTCCAATGAGGAACTCAGACCTACGTAGTTCTGGATAACTTGTGAGACTTGAAAAAGTCTCGGTGTTTTCTCCACTAAAATGCAAACATGCTTTAGCAAAGAGACAAATATTCCAACCGATTAGAGCAGCATATGCTTTTTTGAGTGACAAACAATACGTCTACCAGGGAAGGAGAGTCTGCTGATGAAATCCCCCATAACCATAAATGAGATTTTGGATGTTAGCATTTCGTTTCTAAATGACCATTTAGAGGAAACACTGGGTTCGACAAAAATAGAAGAAATCCACTCAAAGTGTATCAATCTCGCACAGGTAAGTGTTTTATCCTAATTCCGAACCATAGATATGTCATGACTTGATTTTACAAATCATTTCCTATCAAATCAAAAATTACATGCGTGATCATGGATCAATAGGGCTTCCCTTGGGAATGGGTTCTTTTGGTGGGTTTTTCGGCTTTTGTGTGTTTTTGGCCTTTTCCTTTTCTGTTTCTGTTTTGCGCGAGGCGAACAAGTCACCGACGCACAGGATTTTGGTTGGTAATCAAAGGGAGAATACCACTTTAGGTCATGGTTTCCTTTTCTGTCTTTCGTTCATTTGGTGACTATTCTGTATTGTACAGATATTGTCTGGTCCCAAGACCTCTCTGCACATTTCTTCTGGTTTCTTTGACCAGGAGCTTTCTTTCCTTCTTCTTCTTCTTTTTTTCTTTTCTTTTTTTTTTCTTTGACTTGGAATTTTCTTTCCTTTCTTTTCGTTTTCTCCCACTCTTTGATTGGGAATTTTCCTTTCTTTTCTTTTTGCTTTCTCCCACTCTTTGATTGGGGATTTCCTCTCTTTTCTTTTTGCTTTCAAGGGTAAGGATTGACATTCTCACCCTGGGTCAAGGTTTATGGTGAGTTAGGATTTTGGCTCAAGGCTTGTAGAATGGCTAGACATGATACATGTCAGGGTCTGGTTTGGTTCAAGGACAAAAAGGGATGCCCCACATTATTTCCATGACACAAATGCAAAAATGATGATTTGGAAATTTTATGCAAAACTGGTCATGCATGCACCTATGCGGACACTCAAGTGTCAAATTTTTATGGTCATGTGATGCTAGGGCTCAGGATTCATTTCCTCTATTTTAAATCAACCCAATGTTTCCAAAATATGTTCTTTTATCCATTTGTGCATTCATCCGAGTCCATTTTGGGCGTCCGGGGAAATTTCACAGCGTTCACCCTTCGGGTGTACACACATTTTTTTCCCAAAACTAGCTATGATCAGCGAATTTTCTTTCAAAGAAGAGTTAGAAGTCATCTCTTTTCAAAAGCATGTTGGTTTTTCAGCTAGACAACTTATTTTTTCTTTTTTTCTCTTTTTTTTTCTTTTTATGAGGTATTTTGCTCCCTAAACATGTGTATATTTTTGTGAGGTATTTTTGCTATATACATGCATATCCAAGGTATCTTGCTACCTAAACACATATATATATATTTTGTGAAGTGTGTATTTTTTTGTTTACATACATGCATACCTAAGGTATCTTTCTACCTAAACATACATATATATATTTTGTGGGGTATGACTACCTTTCGAGCTTGTGCTCGTTTTATTTAAATTCTTAGGATCATGAGCAACTAGGCGTGTCCCAATAAGACTTGAGAAACAAAAGGTGATCAAATAGCAAGCAGAAATTTAAAAGTTACTAGGTTGCCTCCTAGTAGCGCTTCTTTAACGTCTTGAGCTGGACGCCTGATGACTTGTTTGTCACGGACCTAGTACTTTTGCTTATCTTTGGCTTTGGATTTGGTAGCCTGCTGGTCGGCCATGTGTCGTAGGCAACGCTCTAACCTTTTTGTGGATGAGCTGAGGTGAACTCTAGAGGTGGTGGCAGTGTGTCTATTGCCCGCTACCGGCCATCCCAATGCTGTTGTGGTGTTTCGCCCTGCGCCTGCCTGGGGGTGCAGTACTTCTTGATGAAAGCTCGATTAGTAGGGGGGCCTGATGACCTTGCTGGGGGCGACAAGCACTCCCTTGAACTGACAGAGACCCGTATTTAGGGCTGGCAACTCCAAGACCCTGTTGGCCTTCTTCGGGTCCACTAGGTGTCTTGGGGCACGATCCCTACAAACAATACATAACATTAGAAATCAGTTGGGGGAGGTGCATACTTACCTATGTCACGACGACATGAACTTGCTGGGGGGAACGAGCGCCCTGTAGGGCCGATAGAGACCCGTAACCAGAGCTGGAAACCCCAGGGCCTGTTGGACTTCTTTAGGTCCACTGGGTGTCTTTGTGGGTGCGATCCCTGCAAGCAATAGATGGTATCAGAAATCAGTTGAACCATATGCCTACTTACCCATGTCGGGACAACACAGACCAACTGATACTTTTGCAGGGGGAGATTGGCATTGCGGTCGCTGGGCAGAATGTTGCTTAGTAGCAATGTCATCTATATCTGTGTAAGAGTGGTCATGTTGGTGCGCATGATCCGCACTCGTCTCTTTGCAGCGGCACGGGTGAAATCTTTCCCCGGTATGCATAGTAGCCGTGTGATAGCCTCCCTCTCTGGTTGTGCTCGCACAGTTGGCCCTCCTCCAATATCAGGGGGTGGCCCAGGAACCGTTAAAAGGAAACTACTGGCCCCTTAACCGGGAGTGCAAGTCTCGGTTAAGCATATAAGGGCAGAGGACCTTAAACTCTCTTAAGGTGCGGATGTGGAGCACACTGAAAATGAGGACACGTAGCCCTCTAAAGGTGAGGGCGTGCAGCCCTCTCATGGCGAGGATGTGTAGTCCTCTGGAGGTGAGGGCGTGCAGCCCTCTGTTGGTGAGGACGTGTAGTCCTCTTCAAGGTGAGGGCGTGCAGCCCTCTGTTGGCGAGGACGTGTAGCCCTATGAAGGTGAGGACATGCAGTCCTCTGATGGCGAGGACGTGTAGTCCTCTTCAGGCGAGGACGTGTAGTCCTCTAAAGGTGATAGGTACAAGTACCCAAGGGTCCACCCTTATGAGAAAGCAAGAGATCGACTCATCGAGAGGGCCGGTCATCCCAAATCCACAAGATTTGGACATTAGATGTAGGAAATCTATGCAGTTAACATGATTTTTAGGGATGCAGACGCATGCAACCTTTGTCGTGAAATTTGATAAATGCGGACTTCATATGAAACAATGCAATGTAATGGAAAGTTGTACAATGTTCATGACATTCTTTCCCTATTTTGTGATTTTGATTTTGATTTGATTTTTTTTTTTTTTTGGAAAACACAAATTGACTGTCCTTTTGAAAAAGGTGATAATTCATGCAACCTTATCCTATCTTTTGCAAATCTCTCCGAGAACTTCCTCAGAGTGTGTGTTCTGTTTGATTTAGTCATTTGACCATTTTGGAGTGACGGCAATGGAGTTGTTTGATGTTTAATCAATCCATTGAAATCCTAGGGTTTGTCCTCCCTTTTTTTTGTTAAAAACATCGATGGGTGAGAACTTTTGATCGGCCCCTATGTTCACTTGAGGCTCATGCACGGTGCCCCTCATTGCCCCAGTGTAAGGCTTTGAGGTACCAATCGTTGTCTTTCGTCATGACCTTGTAGGAGGGAACCTATTGGGTGAGAACTTCTAATCTGCCCCTAGGTTCACTTGAGGCTCATGCACGATGCCCCTCATTGCCCCAGTGTAAGGCTTTGAGGTACCAATCGTTGTCTTGTTTTCATAGCCTCGTAGTGAGGAAGAATGAAAGAAGGAGTTGATTCTTGCAAAAAGAATTTTCCAAGGACGAGAAATAGTTGAAGGATTTTTTGATGGATTAAGTCAAATGACTCCTATGTAGAAGCAAGATGTTTTGATGTTTTGATGATGCCAAAGGATCAAGTGCTTCCAAGTTTTATTCAAGACAAGAATCCAAGAAAATCAAGATATATGATCAAGTTGATCTCTAGAATCTTAGGAAGAAGTTTCCAAATTGAAAAAGCAAAAGGTTTGGCCAAAGACTTCTATCTAAATCAATTTAAATTGAGATTTACTCTCTGGTAATCAATTACCAGCAGCTGAAAATGTTTATAACAGTCACTAGAAATTTGAATTCAAAATTTATAATGTGTAATCGATTACACATGGATGGTAATTGATTACCAGCAGTTTATTCAAATTTTAAAGCCTGTAATTGATTTCACAAGTCTTGTAATCGATTACCAGAGGAGATTTTCAGAAAATAATTTCCAAGAGTCACATCTATTCAAATGGTTTATGAATGGCCATCAAAGGTGACTTGGAAACACGAATTTAAAGAGAGTTTTCATTGCCCAAAAAGTTTTATCCTCTCAAAAGATTAGGAGTTTTTCTGAACTGAAATGTCTTATCCTCTCAAAAAGATTCCTTGGTCAACCACTTGCATATTCAATAAGGAATTTTGATTGATCTTCATTGTACAATCTATCTCTTTTAAGAGAGATTTCTTCTTCTTATTTCTGAAAAAGGATTAAGAGACCGTGGGTCTCTTGTTGTAGAGGATTCCTGAACACCAGGGAAGGGTTGTCCCTGTGTGGTTCAGACTTTGTAAAAGGAGTTTTACAAAGAGAGTGGAAAATCTCAAGTGGGTTGCTTGAGGACTGGACGTAGGCGCGGGAAGTGGCCGAATCAGTATAAATCAAGTTTGCATTCCTCTCTTCCCTTAAACTTCTTTTATTTATTGCTATTTATCTTTTGCTTTAAAGAAGTTTACTTTGAATTGTCTTTTGAGTAATTCATGTTAAGGGTGCATTGTTAATCCGAAAAGAGAGAGTGAAAGTTTAATTGGGGAATAGTCCTTGTATCTTAATTCAACCCCCCTTTTTCTTAAGGTAACTGAGGCCATTTGTCCAACATCCTATTCTTGATAACTCACTTCTCTCTAAAAAGACAAACTTTCTGGAATGTTAAAATGAGTCTTGAAAACACAGTTAATCAAATGCTTTTTTTTTTTTTATTTTGAAACTCATTTGTTTTGAACTTTTACTCGTTGTTTTATGGCACCCCCACCAACGTGCAGGACGAGCATTCTCTGATTGAACGGTCTTGGAAGTTAACACTCAAGAGCGCAGGTCGCTTAGAGCAAACAAACCAATGGCTTACACTCACATTCCGGTGGAAGTTGAATAAGCAAAGATGTGTTTGTGAGATGATGAGAGAGACAAGGATGTCAAATTCATTCATTTTAGCATTGTAACTGTGGTTTACAATAATGGCATAAACTTGGAAATCCTGATGAGTCATTAGAGACACCTAACAACAGCTTTCAAAACTGGCTCATGTGTGGTGTCGCTTGTCAGTGTTAGGATTCAACAAGCGATTCTCCTCAAATTTCTGCCAGCCCACATCAATTAGACTTTGCACCTTATGCTTCAGGATCATACAGTGCTCAATGGAATGCCCCAGGGCTCCTCCACGATATGCACATGTTGCGTTTGAGTCGTATCCTCAGAAAAATGGAGGTTTGAGGGAACCATGGTTGGGGTTATGGCTACCATTGAATTATCGAGTGGATATGGGATCAAGTTTAGCATATGACGACGGAATTTGAGGTGAACCCTACAGGCTTTTTGCTGCAAAATTCCTTTCTTAGTTGGTGTTTTTGGTTTGTGCTAAAGGTGGTGTTCGTCATTGGAAGTGCGGTAGACAGACTTTGTGGTTGATTTAGGGATGGCCTTTGTGGATAAATGGGCGGTAGGTAAGGAGAAGGGTTGAGTAATGACATTGTTGGGTTGGTGGGAAACTTGGCCGTACAGGAATGGCAGTCACAGCATGGGTTTCTCCCTCATCGTCACCCTCTTTATTTGCCCCAGTTTTCTCATTCATCCAAGCAGGATGATTAAATTTGCCTCTTTTCAGATCCACTTCGATCCTTTCACTGGCGAAGACCAAATCCGCAAAGCTTTGAGGGTGCGTAGCCCACCATCTTTTCATAGTAGAGTATCGATAATGTGTCTACCATCACGATCATCGTCTCCCTTTCCATCATTGGGGGTACCACCTGGGCCGCCAGATCCCTCCACCTTTTGGGCGTGCTCTTTGAAAGATCTGTCCCCCTTTTTGCAAATGTTCTGTAGTTGCATCCTATCCGGAACCATATCAAAATTGTACTGATACTGCCTAACAAAGGCAACCATTAGGTCCTTCCAAGAATGGACTCGGGAAGATTCCAAGTTAGTGTACCAGGTAACAGCTACCCCAGTAAGACTTTCTTGGAAGGAATGTATCAGCAATTCCTCATCTTTTGCGTATTCCCCCATCTTCTGACAATACATCTTTAGATGGTTCTTGGGACAAGTAGTCCCCTTGTACTTGTCAAAGTCCAGCACCTTGAACTTGGGAGGGGTGATGATATTGGGTACTAGGAACAACTCTTTAGCAAAGGAATAATCTTCACCTCCTTCAATGGCCCTGAGCCTTTCCTCTAGATGATCCGCCTTTCCCTTTTCGGCCATAGCAGGAGGGGCTCTTCCCACCGCAAAATGAAATAGTTGTGGTTGTGGGCGAAACTGAGGGCCCTCCAAAGTGTTTTCAAAGGGTATACCACCAACTGCTTGCCCTTCAATGGCATATCCGAGCCAAGGCTCGAAGTCAGCTAGATTGTGGTGGGGAATTTCATGTGTCTCCCCCATGGTTTGAGAGATATGTGCCTGATCAGATTGAGGTTATTGGTTCTCAATGAGTATCGGAGTGGAGTTATTGAGATTTTCATTGAGAGTGTATGCCACATTGGGTGGTGTATAGTTGGGAGGCAAGCCATATGATGGGAAGGCGTGCTCGTTTTGAATTTGCACATCATGGGGTCGTCCGTACTTCCCAAATCTTTGCCTACCATATTTGAGGTTGGATGATTCATTTGGTTGAGGCCAGATGGGGGCATCGGGTTCACCTTAGCAACAGCGTTGGTAGCGGCAACTGCAACCATATCGACTTCCCTTATCTTTTTCATGCTTATTATGGCCTCCATCATTGTGGCCATTTGCTCTTTCATGGCCTCCATGTCGGCCTTCATCTGCTCTTGCACCTTCTCTACTTCACCCATTACTCTAGCTCTAGCATGGGTTTGGTAGGGGCGCCGTAAAGCGTGTTTTTTTTCTTTTTTGATAATAACGATTAAGTTCATTTTTATTTTATTTATTTATTTATTTATTTTTATTTTCTTTTTCAAGGAAAGAATGCAATGAGCAATGCAACCAATGAAAAGCATGGATGTATGCGAATGATGTACAGTTGAAGTATTGCGAATTTTTACGCAGGATATGGGGTTGAATCAATTTAGATTTTCAACATGGTCCATGACATCTTTGTCAAGGTGAAACTGGAAGTAACAAGGACATCAACAATCCTAAATATGTTTGGCAGTAGACGAAGCAGTGATGTGACTTGATTCATCTTTTGCCCCAATTTTTGCAAGATAGTTACTTCCATACTTCAACTTGACTTGATGAACTTTTTTCGAAAAAGCATGAGCTTGGTTCAACCCCATAACCCAGGGAATGGCAATTTTGATCGCCAATACTTCAACAACATTTCATAGGGATGAAAGACTCGGGAATACGCATACTATGCATGGAGAATGTAATTATCAAATTGAGATGCCCGAAGAAACATCTTTTCTTAGTTAACTATGCATTAGGTACCATGTTCACTCATTTTGTTTTTAAGTGAAACGGGTTTATGATCCCAACATGGTTGGCTCATGGTACCGAATATATGCAACCAAGAATGCATCATGAATTTTCATGCTTCTTTTTTTGTTTTTGTTTTGTAGAGGAAAATGCAAGGCTCATGCATGAGAAAACATGAAAACAAAAGGTATGCAGTTTGTAGAACAAAAAGTATGTTGAATGCATATGCATGATGATGCAATGACTCATGCAAAATGTGAGGCTGGAATATGATAACGGACAAATGCAGGAACGATATGTTCATTATGATGCTATGAAGAGATGCTTATGCGATGCATGATATGAATGCATTTTACGGACACGAGAGCCCGGAAAATTATCTCTTCTTACTTGCGCATTTGGGGGCGCAGTGCCCCATGTGTACAATTAAGAAGGTGATATGGACCTTCCGGCTTCCCATGACAAAGGACGAGACCAACATACAATGCATGCTAGAGATAAAATGCGGGAGTGACTTGATTCGCACTGATTTTTGGAGTAAAAACGTGGGATAAACTCATTTTATTCAGAAAGTTTATAACTAGTCAAGATCTGAGCGACAATACAAACTTCCTAGCGGTTTCTAATCATATGGTCCATTAAGTCTATCATATGCTGACAATAGCTAAGAAGTCCGTGGATCTCCTCGGGGCGGAGTAGGTGTCCGCCATTGCTTTGGCCTTGGCTAGCAATCGGGGAAGTTCTTGACTCCTGTTCAAAGTAAGAGCAAATCGGTCCATCCACATTGTTTCCTCTTGGTGCAATGAATCAATTACCCTTTCCCTTGCTTCCCTTTCTGCTGATATCTTGGCGTACTCATCCTCTAGCCTTTGCTTGTGAGTCGCCGCTAGATTTAGCTTCTCTTTGCACTCATCGATGATGGCCCACATATTCCCTTCAGTCTCGCTTAACTGTTGGGACAAATTTCTTTTCGACCTAAGGCAAGCCTTTAGCTCGTCCTTCAAGATCATGCCTTTGACCCGTGATGATTCCTTTCACCTCTTCGGAGCTTGAGCTCACTATTGCTGCCCTATAAAGCCCCTCAAAACTTTGTTTTGGTTGTGTTCTTCCTTTCGGGCCTTCTTGGTTTCTCGTTCCAAGGCTTCAGCGGTGGCCATATTGACGTCCCTTAGTTCATCATACTCTCTTCAGACTTTGATGGCTATGGACTTGAACTTCTCTTTGACTACCCGGGCTCTTTCAAGCTCTGCCTTTAGGGCTTGTACCTCATCACTTTCTTCCGAAGCTTTAATCTCATCGTCTCTCACAGTCTTTAGATTTGGGAGCCAATCCAATCCTTGTGTCCAGACTCTCAGCCACTTATGATAGCCGTCGATGATCCCATTACTGCTTCCCCTAAGCTCTCTGTCCTTTCTTCACACGGCATCACATGCCTTGCGAACTCCTTGGAGTACCTTTGCATTGGGGTCACTGAAACCCCGTGTAATGAAAGGCGAGATGCTTTCGTCTAATGGCGCTCCTCTCATGGGGTAGCCAAGCTGTCTTATGGTGAGGATAGGATTATAATTTATACAACCCCTTGTTCCCATTAAAGGAACATTTGGACATCCTTCGCATGAAGATAGAATCCTGATTCTTCCTTCCTTCTAGCGAGGGAACAAATTAACAGACGCCCCTCCATGCTAGCCAAGAGTTGGTCCCAATTCGCCTTTCCTTTTTCGACGCACGAGCGGTGACCTTGTAGCGGATAGACGGGCCTACCTTCTTGGAGAAAAAGATGTGAAACCAGCCACACATAGAGAGCCAGTGCACAACAAACAATTCTTGCGCCACTCTTTTCACATCCCCGGTCGAACGTGTCATACATGGCCAAAATGGCGACGACCGGGCTTTCCTTGCCATGATGAAAGGCGAGGAAAGCGTCAATCACTGCTAGGTCCACTAACCCTTCCATATTCGGAAAGAGGACAACTCCAAAGATCAAAAGCGCCAAGATGTCAATAAAAGAAAGCCCATTTGCCTTGATTTTCCAAGGCCTTTTCCCTTTCCTCCAAACACTTCCTTGGTACTCCGACTACTCCATTTCTGTTTTGCTTTACACGGTCCAACTCTTGTGCTGAGATTTTCACTACCTTGGCAACTCTTGTCGTGGAGGGATAGAACCCAAGGAAAAGATATGGCTTCCTTCCTCCTAGTGGGCATCCCAGGATTTCTTCAAACTCTTTCGCAGTCGGCACTAGCTGGAAGTCCTCAAATGTGAAGCACCTTAGGGGCTGGTCGTAATACTGGGAAAGGGATGCAATCGGTTCCATGGAGACTTCTACCCTAGCTAGGTCCCAAATCTTACCATAGGCTTTGCGGAAGGCTTGCCGTTGAAGTTGACCCATTAATTGCCCCAACTCTCGTAAACTAGTAACCTCTAAGCTCTTGATTTTGACTTGATAGAACCTCTTTTTAAGCGAAGGCTTTTGACTCGATCCCATGTTTTACTAAAGTGAAATAAAATCCAGTGCGAATCAAAACTCTGACATCTATCATGGGTGGAATGGATGAATGCATGAAGAAATGCATATGACACAGATGCAATTTACGAATACGGGAGCCCGAGAAATTGTTTCCTTCTTGGATACAACGCTTGGGCAGCATGGCGCCCAACGTATGTTTTTAAGAAGGCGACACGGACCCTCCGTCGGTTTGCTAAAGTGAGGGGATCAAAGACGAAACCCACACATGATGCATATGCGAAAGGCACAACACGGGGATGTACATAGTACGACAATATTCACAAACAAATATAAGCAAAAGGGTATATGATACTTATGCATGGCAGTGTGAAAAATGGCACGCAGCGTGTTTGCTCCATGCCCCTATTTAAGGGACCTATAAGGGAAAGAGCTAACTAGGCTTTTAGTGATAACCCCCAATGTAGTCATATCTCTCTTGATGGTTTCTAGAGGTATCATCCCCTTCGAAGAACATATTGCAGCAGTAGGGACTACTAGCAATAATATGTTTTCAAAGAGAAAAACTCTAGATGAGGGTTCACTGTAATCAAGCAAGTCGGAGACCTAGCATGATCACGGATTCACCTCCACTCCTTATGTTCCCATGAACCCGGGTATAGGGCCCCTTTTTCAACTCACCGTGTGTGCAAATAGTGTTAGTGTTTGTGTGCATCAAATGAATAAATATTTACCTCATGCATACAAAAAAAAATGCACTAAAACCATCAAAGAGTTGTATATACAAGAACATAATAAAGGGAAACCAACAAAGGAGTAAGTCATGGCAAAAACTTTGCACAAGATTAAATGGCCTAACTCTCTAAAAACATTCCCCAGTGGAGTCGCCAACTGTCGCAACCTACCCTTCGGCGGGAGGGCGACGCGTGACTCGCGGGATGCGTGTTCCACGAAAGGAATACGCGCGGAGTCGCCACCAACGTTTATTTGAGGAAAACGTCGGAAAAACCGGAAAAGACACGATCTACGAACTTTTAGATGAAAGGTTCGGTAGTTGTATTTACGCACGGGGAAGGTTTTAGCACCCCACACGTCCGTCCCAAGGGACGGCAGCCTTTAATCGAATGTGCAAACATGACTTTGATTTTTATGTTCCCTTTTTATGTCTTTATATCCTTTATACCCTTTTTATATTTTTTCTTTTTTTGTGGTCGACAAGGGTGTTTCCCTTTGCTCCTACGTATTCCTCAATTGCGATGAGGAAATCAGACCTACGTAGTTCTTTCTTATCAAGTGATTCTTTTTTACTTAAAAGGTGATCATTTTAAGGCGTTGGACCTTGAAAATGATCCATTTTACTTAGTAAGAAATTGAAATGACAAACTTCAAAAACCTATTTTTATGGACGAGCTTGACTAGGCGAGTTGATTTTAG
Source organism: Glycine max (assembly GCF_000004515.6). Lineage (NCBI taxonomy): Eukaryota > Viridiplantae > Streptophyta > Magnoliopsida > Fabales > Fabaceae > Glycine > Glycine max. Next base: position 25,160,876 of record NC_038248.2, on the reverse strand, counting down.
CCTTAGTTTCACTTTAGTTATTAGTCAATTCGATTAAGAATGAGAAATCCCAAAGAGAAAACGTCCAATTGATTTTTCGCTTTATTTTACTAAAAGGTATTTTTTTATTATTATATTATTATTTTACTTCTTTTTTTATTTCCAACGTGGTTACGGCACGACCGAACGGTCGGAATTCATTTTAACCGAAGTTAACGGATAATACAATTCAAACGATTGGTGGAAATTTATTTTATTTTTAGGTTAAGCGAGAAATGACTTAAATAAAATGGCTTAAGCACGTCAAAAGGGGGTATAAAAAGTAAATAAAATGAGAATAAAAATACACGAAACACAATGTGGACCACCACGGGTACATAGAATGAATCGAAAAGCTTGGTTCGAGGTACTTACCCGTTGAAGATCGAAGAACGATGAAGAACGGATGAAGAACGTCGAAGAATGGTCGAAACCTTCGCGAAATTCCTTACGGAAACGTTACGGAAACGTTTCGGAAGCGCCTCGGCTTAGATTTTCTTCACGGAAACAATTTTTCCAAGCAAATTCGAAAGAGAGAAAACTGCCTAAGGGGCTGAACCCTTTTTCACTTCACTCCTCCCCCTATTTATAGAAAATTGGGGGAGAAGCTTGCCACCCAGCTCGCCCAGGCGAGCAGGGTTGCTTCCTCCAGAAGCAACAGCCTTCTGGAGGAATCTTCTGGAGGGCCCAAGTGGGCCTGGTTGCTATTTGCACCCCCATTTTTACTAAGTACACCCCCTCTGCTTTTTTTGTGATTCTTTTTTCGTAAAGTTACGGAAACTTACGAATTTCGTAACGATACTTGTTTTCTTTCTGTAATGTTACGGAACCTTGCGGATTGCATAATCATCCCCTTTTTGACTTACGGAATGTTACGTAACCTCACTAATTGTGCAACGATGCTTACATTTGATTTCCGGTGTGTCACGGAACCTTACGAATTGTGCATCAATATTTTCTTTTGTTTTTTGGCACGTCCCGGAATTTCACAAATTGCCTAATGCTGGGTGCCAAGCACCTTACAAGGACCAAACAAAAGTCGCATGTCATCAAGCAAAGGTCCCCGGACGAAATTAGGGTATGACAACTGCAAAGGACCAACAGATAGAGAAATAAAAATAGACAGAGGCATAACACTAACAGAAGCTCCTAAATCTAGCATGACATTGTCAAACTTATTGTTCCCTATAATACAAGGTATGCTGAATGTACTTGGATCTTTACATTTTTCAGGGATTTGGGGAACAGATTTACCAATCAATGCGAAGACATTTCTGCCCATGCTGATTCTTTCACTTCCTTTAAGCTTCCGCTTATTAGTGCACAACTCTTTCAAGAATTTAGCATATCTTAGAATTTGCTTTATTGCATCCAGCAGAGGTATGTTTACCTCTACTTTTCTAAATGTTTCCAAGATCTCCTTCTGTGCCTCTTCCATTTTTTTGTTGGAAATTTCTCTTGGAGGGAATGGAAGAGGGATATGCTGCTTCTGTAAATCAGAATTACCAGTGGAAGATTCACTTGCCTAAAAATTGTTAGGTAACTTACTCTTTAAATTTTTGTCATCATCTTTTTTCTGGAGTAGAGTGAAGTTGGGCAGGTTCATTTGCGGATGAGGAAGATGTTGCTGGTTGAGGTCCTTGACACTGTTTTCCCGACCTCAATGTAATGACACTCACATTTTTGGGATTCTGGACAAATTGAGAAGGTAATCTGTCAGAATTTTGGGACTGTTGTTGATTTAACTGTGTAGCCAATTGTCCTATCTGATTAGTTAAGCTCTGAATGGAGGCTCTGGTCTCTTGTTGAAACTGCATGTTTTACATATTCATTTTCCTCACAAGTTCTCCAAGGGCTCCACCACTGGCAGCATCAATCATACTTCTCTCCATGTTACTGAGTCCTTCATAAAAATATTGGAGAAGAAGCTGCTCAGAAATCTGGTGGTGAGGGAAACTGGCACATAGTTTTTTAAATCTCTCCCAGTATTCATATAGGCTCTCTCCATTGAGTTGCCAAATGCCTGAAATATCCTTTCTGATGGTCGTGGTCCTGGAAGTAGGGAAAAAATTTTCTAAGAATACTCTTTTGAGGTCATCCCAGCTCGTGATGGACCTTGGAGCAAGGTAATATAGCCAGTCCTTTGTCACTCCCTCTAAAGAATGAGGAAAAGCCTTTAGAAATATGTGATCCTTCTGAACATCTGGGGGTTTCATGGTGGAGCAGACAATATGGAATTCTTTCAGATGTTTGTGCGGGTCTTCACCTGCAAGGCCATGAAACTTTGGAAGCAAATGGATTAGTCCAGTTTTAAGAACATATGGGACATCCTCATCAGGGTATTGGATGCACAGGCTTTCGTAGGTGAAATCAGGTGCATCCATTTCCCTTAGAGTCCTCTCACGGGGTGGAGGTTGTGCCATGTTCTCAGAATGTTCAACATTATAATACTCAAAATCAGGATGTTCAAAATCACCAATAAAATGCTCAGGATGCTCAAAAGGTATAAAATGATGCCTAACTAATCTATGAAATGTCCTATCTATCTCAGGATCAAGGGGTTCTAAGTCAGATGGATTGTCTCTAGTCATACACTACATTCAGCATACACAACTAGTTGCCTTCTTATGCAAGTAATAGTGTAGGTTTGAACTACAGCTACCATCAAATGATATCCAAATGACTTGAAATTTTGTGAGAAATACCCTAATGTCATGAAAAGATAGCACAAAAAGTTTCAGACAAAAATTCAAAGTCTAACTATGGAAACTACCTAAGGAAAGTTTAGAAAAATAAAACAATAAAACTTGAAAAAAAAAACTAGTAAACAGGCGATTCTGGCTAGCTAGAGACCTTAGCCGGCCTACGGCAGGCTGCCATGGTATGAGAAATTTTTTTCTACCCTAAATACATATATAATAATAGTCATTTTGATACCTGGAGCAAAAGTTATGGCCGTTTGAAGTTTTGGTAAACACAAGTTCTCAAATTTTTTTGAATCTCTCAAATCTGGCCACAAGAAGTGTTCTTGGTATTTTTCACAGAAAATATGAGGCAAAAGAACCTACCACACCAAAATTCAGCCAAAAATAACAACCCTAACTATCAAAACAAAAATCACCAATTAAATTGTCAGCAGCAGTCACTAATTCAGTCACAAAGGGATTTGCACTACTACTCTGTTTTCCAGGTCAATAAAAGTGGTCGCTAAATTCGTCGTAAAACACTATTCACAACAAAACACAAAAATTGAAATAAGGGAAGCACTGAACAGAAAAACTAAAACAAAACACCACACTAAACAAAATAACAAGACACTAAACACTAACACAACACGAAAGCATAAAACAACTAAACATAAAACATGAATCACTAGCTATTATGAACCTTTGGACACTGCTCCCTAGCAATGACGCCAAATTTGATCGAGGTCGTACCCGAATCAAATAAACATTAAAATGCAGTAACTAGGAAGTGATCCTAGGTCGTTTCCCAACGAGCAATGATAAACCAAATGTTCATAATATACTTGCAGTAACAGTAACAGTAACAATGAGGGGGGGGTTGTTTGTTTTGTGAATTAAAGAACACACGAACTGGAATACGAAATTAATAATAGTAAAAATGTGTTGTTTCCTCTGATTTAGAAGCCATTCTCTTGTCCTAGGTTATGAAGAATTCGTCCCTAATAGTTAACCACTTAATCCAACGCTATTTTAATTTACTAGGCGAAAATTAATTTAGGGTTATCAATATGTGATTAAGCAACACATACACCAATTTACCCTTCGTTCATTAAGCACGAATGTAAGTTAAGCACAGAGGCAATTAATCGAACACGAAGCGTGCATAGATTAACAGTAATGAATGTGGGTTAATTGGTGAAGGGAAAACTGCCAGGAAGCTACATTATAAATAGAACCTCGAAGAGAGTTTAGCTTCGTCCTCAGAAGGAAACAACATAAAAAATTTAGCCTTCCATAATTTCAACAAAATCAGAAAACGTAAATGAAACTAAAAGCATAAAACGTAAATGAAAGCAGAAGAAGGAACAGAAAAAATGAAATTGCAATTGAAAGCAGAAAAATGCAAAATGCCTTAATGTGAACAGTAATCCAATGGTAAAAAAAACGTAAAACCTTAAAACCCTATGCTCTGAATAATGGAACAACAGAATAGCCCCTTACACGAATCCCAAGGCTACTATTTATAAGGGTCACTCAGAGTCACTGGGCCCAATTACATTATTCTGGCCCAAAATGAAATAAACACTAAACGTCATAAAAATAAAACTGCAATCTCCTAATTAGAAATTAACTAAGGTAAACATTGCTTTATTTGCCCTCTTTATGTCCACAACCAAAATCTGCATTAAGCTCAATGCTTCATTAATTCCTGAAATTAGATTAAAAACATCAAATTAGCTTAATGAGCCCAAATAATAAAACTGCCTAATTAATTTGACAATTAAGACTAATCAGTAATTAAAATGGTGCAAAAAGGTTTAAGAAATAGGAGAAAATAATGGCACATCACATTTTCAAATTCTGATCATGCCAATGTGACCGGGGTTTAGCGAAGGTCACGAAAATAACATCAATTTTATAAAAAGATAACTTTTACAATGTCTCATTTTCAAGGGTTTTTCAAAGGAAGTGTAAAAATACCCTATTACAGTACCCAAAACACAAGAGACACTAAGAGAAGCTCAAACTAACAAAGAGAAAGGCTTAGAAGTCAAGATTACCTCAGAGAAGTTACGAAAGAAAGGATTGAGGGATTTTTCTCCCTCGAATCCTTGAGGTGAATTCTAAGGATTCTACTTCAATTAAAATGTTCCTCTCAGTGTGGTGGTTCGAAAGCAAGCAACAGCGGCTCGTGCTAGCCACTGGTGGTGGTGGAGAGGTGTTAGGGCTTTGGTGGGTGTTTGGAGAGAAAAAAGAATGAAAAATCATATTTTTCATGCTAAAAAACATATTTATAATTTGTAGATCTCGCTAAGGAAGAGTCCACTTTTGGCGAGCATAACTTTTCGTGCTTAGCGCAATTCCTCTCGGGTTGGGATTTGCACTGGGCACGACAATTTGCGTTGAGCACATTTCCTCTTGCACTAAGCGCGACAATTTGCACTTAGTGCAATTTCCTTTGGGGTTGGAATTGCACTTAGTGCGCTTCTCATGCTAAGTGAGAGGACAAAAATTGTTATTTTGGAAAATCCCAATGGTCAAACCTTTGGGACATGTGTTATGAACCTACAGTCCAAGTCTAAAGATGATCCAATGGTTAACAAATCTAGGATTGCAGTTTTATCGGAATAGGTTTAGGTAAAATTTGAAATCTCATAATTTCAACTTAGGTCAATAAAACTCCAAGAAACTCAACATCCACATCAAGCAAATCACACATGACTAATTCACACCATACCTCAACTCATTCAAGTCAATCATATAATCAAATATCGCGATTAATACAATTAAACATGGATTTACAGTTAGCGAAATTCCAGGGCATTACAAAGAGTACTCATTGTAGCCAGAAGTGGCATAGATAACACTTGGTTGTAATCAAAGAATTGATTAGTGGAACCCTTCAAGCAAATCACACATGACTAATTCACACCATACCTCAACTCATTCAAGTCAATCATATAATCAAATATCGCGATTAATACAATTAAACATGGATTTATAGTTAGCGAAATTCCAGGGCGTTACAAAGAGTACTCATTGTAGCCAGAAGTGGCATAGATAACACTTGGTTGTAATCAAAGAATTGATTAGTGGAACCCTTCAAGGTTTGAAGGAGAACTAAACATAGCCAAAGAGTTGGGGTGAACTAGTATAAAACCTTTATGTTTTCTTTATTGCTTCTATATAACTAGTTCTTTTCTACAAGTTACTTCTACATTACGGGATCCAAGTTTTGTGAACTTGCTTTTAAGCAAAACGTGATTTCAAACCCATTGGAAAAAACCCATCTTCCATTGATATCTATTTAAGAAAAACTTTTAAATTTTTCTAAAGACTAAGTTTTTATTTATCAAACTATTCAACCTGTAACACCCTGATATATGTATCTATATATTATTAGTAATTATGTTTGATGTTTGATTATTTGTTGCGTTATTTTCATCCGTAATTATTTTTAAGGAAGTTAATTTAGTTAATAGAGGGGTGTGGATAGATAAGGATCTAACTTCTCAAAGAAGCCTCTTGAGAAAACTTCTCAAAGAAGCCACGAGGAAGCTTCTGGAGGAAGCCTCTTAATGAAGCTTCTAGAGAAAACTACATGAAGCTGCCTCAGTAAAAACGCTGCTTAGCCTTCGTTAAACGTTGGATCTTCTCGAAATTTGATCTGAAACTTCACAAGACATTTGTCCATGATCTGACCGTTGGGATCTTTGAGAAGATATTTGGAGTGTTCTAGAAGTCTCTTAATGAAGCTTCTAGAGAAAACTACATGAAGCTGCCTCGGTAAAAACGCTTCCCAGCCTTCGTTAACCGTTGGATCTTCTCGAAATTTGGTTTGCAACTTCACAAGACGCTTTTCCATGATCTGACCGTTGGGATCTTTGAGAAGATGTCTATAGTGTGCTATAAGCTTCCGTTCCCGAGAGCATCTCTTATTTAAGCATTTCAGCCTTTGCTTTCTTGTAGCTTAGGAAGAACGTCATTTCTTCTTCTTTCTTCCAAAGCCATTTCTAAAGTTCCAAGAACTTTATCCATCACCCATAGCCACCATTAGTCACCACAAACCATCATTGTTCTCCATTGAAAACTCACACCGAGAGGAACCCTTCAACCGAAGCGAAATCTTCCAACTTGGCTTGCGGTTCCGGTAGAGAACGAAAACCCTAATCTGACCTTTCATTTTATTTCGAGGTAAACATGGTTCTATGCTTGTTTCTTGTTAGTTTCATCTTGTCTTTGTATCTTTTCTGACTTTGGAACCGCAATTGCATGTCTTATGCTTCCTTTGAAAAACCTTAGAGAAAGAGACTTTGTAAACGTTATCCTTTCATGAAATGCATGTTATTTTCGTAATCTACACTGAACCCCGGTCACATTGGCGTGGTCGGAATTTCCAAATGACATTCCTTTGTAAAACCCGAAATGCTCTCAGCTCTTTCATGTAGTGATGTGGGTGTTTGACCCAGAGCACTGTAACTAGCTTTGTTTTCTGAAATCGATACTAAGTCTCCTTCGTTTTGGCATGGTAGAGGCTTGTGTGGAATCGACGAGCAAGGACAAAAAGGAATCTTTAAGTGACGCGACGAGGAATCCGCGGGGTAGCTCATGATAGGTAAGGGGAGTTTATTATAAAATTTACCATTTTAACACCATAGTTAGGGTCAGGGAACCTAGCTATGAGGATATATGCCTGTCCCTGTTGCATGCTGACTTTTCTTCAAAGAAAATTACGTTTTAACTAATGGGATGCGATATATATATATATATATATATATGTATATGTATATGTATTGTGATGAATGATATGGTTTTGGTTGTTTGAAATGTGTTGTTTGAAGACTGTGCGTGTGGAAATGATATTGTTGTGTTTGTTTGAATTGTTTTTGATGTTGCTATTGAGGATTTTAATTGATATGTGATGATAATGATAATTATGATGATATTGATTTGAGATGACGTTGTTAATAAAGACCATGTCAACATGAATTGTTATTATTGATGAATATGTGAATATGAAATGAGATTGTTGTTGTTGTTGATAAAGTCATTGAGATGAGATGATATTTATGTTGTGAATGACATGAAAATATGATTTGTTGATTGATGTTGGAAATGCATTGGCATGTGCATCTTGTGTATGTTCGTGGGGGGCACTGTGCACTGACCTTTCAGGGTCTTTGGCACTAGCTTTTGGCCACGTTCATACGTTAGATGTTGTGTATGATCGTGGGGGGCACTGTGCACTGACCTTCCAGGGTCTTTGGCACTAGCTTTTGGCCATGATCATACGTCGTATGAAGTGTATGTCATGGGGGGTAGAGTGCACTGACCTTGTCGGATGGCCCATACGTGGGTAACTAGCGTGGTTAGAGAATCTAAGCATTCCTGAAGGTATGCTTAGGCACTTTAATTGGTCCATGGTCTTTGGCACTTACTTTTGGCCGTGATCATAGCTCATACGACACAGGAAATAGTGTAACTGTGGCCAAGTGTACTTTGTACTAGGGGACTGTCACCTGGTAGGGAACACCTTTGGGCTCCCAGGCTGATCACCTATGGGAGGGGGGCTGTTACGTGCACAACCGGGTGGTCTCGACAAACTCAGCACAGTTCCCTAAGTGAGAGTGTCGTGTGGACACGCTTAGGCTATTTCTTGAGGTTTGGTTGTTGTTGGTACGCACCATATTGCATCTGAGTGTTGAGTCAGGTGCATGCATCATTCTGTGCAGTCTTGATTGGGTCCATGGATGGATGATGAATATTTGTTGGATATGAGTGTTGAATAATGATTGTTGTGTATGCTCATCATGTTTGCCTATGTTCCTTGCTAATTGTGGTTATTTGGAATTGGTATTGGTTCTTTTATAATAAACTCACCCTTGCAATTTTGTATCGTGTGGTTGATACCTGTAATGATCACGAACCTTATTCGTGGGAGCAGAATGACAGTGGCAAGGTGTAGGGAGTAAGATTCTGGTGAGGAGTCGCCGAGCCGACGTGATGACGTTGGCGTTATTTTGGGAGGGAGTTGTGTTTTGTAATCAACTCCTTCGTAGTTGGTTTTTAAGTTTTATTTTGTTGAGTTAAAGATGTAAAACTGGAATTTTAATTATATATATGAACATATTTAATTTTCGTTATGTGTATGACATGTACCGAATTATTGTTTCTATGTAATTATGCATATTCACTTAAGTAATGGCGTGTTGTTGGATGAATCTATGTTGTAACAAAATCACATCTATTTTCATAAGCAAAAATTAAGGGAGTTCTTTTTATAAAAGAAAAAAAATTGAAATTATCAAATATTAGAGTGTGGATACCGTAGCGACGAGGCGGGTCGTTACACAACCTCCCTTCTAGTGTGTTTCAGGTACTTCAATTGGTGTTAGAGTTCAGCCTCTCGGTTGAGCTCTTGACATAGTAGAGGAAAAAAAATCCTTGAAATGATGGAAGAAGGATATGCTATGAACAAGCCTCCTATGTTCAAGCGAGCCAACTATGACTATTGGAAGGAAAGAATGATTGCCTTCTTTGAATCCGATGTTAACACAAGCTTGTTAACATTGGTGTTTTCAGTAACATTGGTTTTCGGTAAAACCAATGTTAACACGAGTTTGTTAACGTCGATTTTTTAAAAACCGATGCTAATGAACTCGTGTTAATATTGGTTTTTTATCAAAAACCAATGTTAACAAACTTGTGTTATTTACGAGATTGCCCTTGTGTTTTTGTTAACATCGGTTCTTGGTACAACTAATGATAACTTAGCGATGCTAAAACCATTATTTGTAGTAGTGTGTGAAGTGTTCAAGTGACAAAATTCTAATGAATGCATGAATATGTCAAAGAACCTCACAGAATTGAAGTGGCACAACAGACACACAAGTTGTAAGCTGGTATTTTTTATTCCATGATAGAAAATAGTGAAAACAATAAAATAATGAAATGAAAATAATATGATTTTTATAATTAGAAGTAATATAAAAAATAAAAAAAGTTCATTTTATATTATAGAAAATAGTGAAAACAATAAAAACTTCTTTTTTCTATTTCTTAATAACCCTTTCAATAAAATAATGAAATGAAAATAATGACATTTTTATAATTAAAAGTAATATAAAAAATAAAATAAAATATTTTAAACCAAAGGACTCATAAGCATGTTTATTGCTCTACCACTCATAATTTTTTTCTCTTATTATCTATTTTATGATAAAATATTATCATACTAGAAAGAAAATATATTTTTTCTATCCTCCATATGAGTAAATTTTATTTTAAGTACAATGTTACTAAAAGTCATTTTGCAATAAAAATCTTCCAAGGTTTTTCCCAAACAATTGTTGTAATTTTAATTCATTAAAATATACATATAAAAATGCATTATTTGTATGGAATAATATAAATAATAGAAACAATGCCAACATTTCTCTTTGAGTATTAAGGAGCTAAAGTAAATTACTTGACTACATTGCCGTAGTGCGACGAATTAGATTGTAATATCTAAAATTCTTAAGTGTAGATAAGTCTATGAATGTTTTCAGATTGCACAATATTTTTTTTAATTCTACTATAATTCCATAATTATTTGAAAATCTTCATGATAACATCCTTTATTTATTACATTAACCTTCTTAAATATTTAAAATATCACATGTCACTACAAGAAAAGTTTTATAATCTTTAATAAGCTTCATACATGCTCGTACCTTCCCACAATAATCCGATTTGGGTCTGCAATTGTTCCCACTCTTGTAAAAGGAAAATGATAAACCTCAAAGTGATCAATATGATATGTGATGATAAAAATTAAAAAATATATAAAGTCATAGAGAAAAAAAAGGAATGAAAATGAATTGTAAGAAAGTGAAATGTATGAAAATCTAAACCCATTCAAAATCATATAAGAAAATAAACCGTGGAAGAAAGCGAGCATCACATTCACATAACGTGTTCTAGTCCAACACTAATTATTCTGCTACCTACCATAGAAGATATAGCAACTAGAGTGGTCCAACACACAAGTTACAAACTAGAGTGGTCCAACACACAAGAATACTTTAATCAATTACTTAGGTCATCTAATCAATTACATTGTTCTTGAGTGGTTTTGCATATGTTGGATGAACACTTTAATTGATTACTTAGATAATATAATCGATTACTTCATTGAAATAATCGATTACCTTATAGATTTAATTGATTACAGACGGTTATAACTATTTTCTCTATAGATAATCAGCTTGTGTTCACATCTACACATCATGAGATCATTAAAGAATACTCAATACATCTCAAAAGTGACTTCTTAGCCTCAGAATGGGCAAGATTTTGTACTTTCATATAAGAGATAGAGAGAAAAAAGCTTTATAGTAAGTCACAACTTAATCTTTTGATTTGGAAGATCTTTTCTTGGAAGTGAGGTGTTTCTTTTAAGTAAAAGAAGATCAACTTTTCAATCTAGCAAGGTTTTTGTGGAAAGATTGGTCAGGTTGTATCTTTCCTACTTGATCTTTTTTCATGTGTATGATTTTTACACGATCTTGTGTTTATGCGTGAATAGCTTACAACATGCTAGAATAGGGTTTTCAGGTTTGGGATAATAATAGGCTTCTCTAAGACTTATATTCGCAGAGGGTCCTAGTGTTCGATGCCTTGGTCTCTTTTTTTTTTAGGGTGGGAATTATTGATTGCTTGTAAGGATTCTTCATGCATAGTGGAAATCTAATTCAGGTTGTGGACTAGATAACTGGATTAACTTTTCTAGAAATAGAGAGTGAACTAGTATAAAAGATTGTGTCTTTATCTCTTGATTCATATCTTTCACTCATTCAAGGTTTAATCAACTATGTTTTATTCAAGGTTTGAAAAGATTCAAGTTTTATGATTTTGAAAGAAAGGAAGTTAATGAAGGATCATGTGTAAGGAAGGATCGATTAAGTATTGATTACATTCAATTCATATTTCTTTTGTGATACGATCTGTTTAGAAACATTTTTTTTTTGCAACTCTATTTTTAAAGTATGTTTTGTTTGAAAACCAATTCACCCCCTTCTTAATTTATTGAGTTCCATCATCATTTTTCATGTAATGTTGGGATCTTTATTTCACATGCGAGGGATCAATATTCGGTAAATATTCTTAGGATTCTCGAGTGCGAGGGATCGATTCAGGGTAATTTAATGTGTGCATCAGTAATGTTAAAAAAAATGATTTATATGTTTTAATCTTATTAAGGGTACTAAGGGTATGAACGATGAAATCCAATCCTACATTTTTATTTAATTAATTAAATTTGTTATTATTATTTCCATAATTTTACTTGTTTCCGACGCACTAAATTTCATTATTTCCACTATTCTGTTACTTTAGTTAACTTTCAGTAGTTAGACAAACCCATGATAATTCGATTGAATTTGTACATAAATATTGAATTGTTTACTTTTGTTCGGAGGAATTGAGTAACTCAAGTCCTTGTGGAGATGATCTCTTTTTATAAGTCTATAACGTGCAACAACATTAGTGTGCTTGCCAATAGTCTAACAAGTTTCTGGCACCATTGTCGAGGACTTGAGATGCCCACTCAGTTCTTTCAAATTTAAATTTTCAGTTAGATAGGTTATTTTCCTTACTTTTGTATTTATTTCTTTTATTTTGATTTTGTATAAATTCTCTCTTGTTATATTTTATTTTCACTAACCTCGATGCTTACAGTTTATTGAAGTTTGTTCTTTTTCCTTTATGCAAGGTAAACTAGAGGAAAAATTCATTGCAAGGCTTTTTCCTTCATCCATATTCATCATTGCAAAATCAACCATTGCTACTTTTTCCCAAGGGTCTGATGAACATCTTTGTGAAACATGGAATAGATTCAAGTCTTTGATAAGGAGGTTCCCAAACCATAGTTTTGATGATGTTGCACAATTACATATTTTCTATAGTGGTTTAAGACCTCAGACAAAGATGATGCTTAAAGCCTCAGCTGGAGTAACTATTATGTCAAATAGCCCGGAGGAAGCAATTGTAATCATTGACTCCATAGCAGCCAGTGATTATTAAAGTCACCATGATAGAGCTTTAGTTCAAAGAAAAGGTATAATGAAGTTGGATGCTCATAATGCAATTTTGGCTCAGAACAAATTGTTGACTCAACAAATAGAGACCTTACCCAAATAGATAGGTCAACTTCCTCGACAATTTCAACAAGGTGGATCACAGAAAACACACCAAGCTCATCAAGTTCAACAAGTTCAAAGATGTGACTTTTGTGGTGGTGAGCATCAGAATGGCCACTCTTCAGCACCTAGCAATTCTTAACAGGAAGTGGAGGCCCATTATTTGCATAATCAAACCAGACCTTAATAGAACTTCCAAGGAAACTACCAAGGCTCTAGAGGTGGCTCAAGTTCAAATCAACCTTATGGCTGGAAACCACATAATAATAATAATAATGCATATTTTGGTCCCACTAACACTTCTTTTGCAGGTCCTTCTAACAACTCTTATGCAAGTTCTTCAAATAGGGGTCCACAACAACAACAACAACAAGCTTAGCCAGATAAAATGTCAAAGATGGAAGATACTCTAACTTAGCTTATGTAGGTTTCCATCTCAAACCAGAAGAACACTGATGCTTCCATTAAAAATCTGGAAGTTTAGGTTGGACAACTGGCAAAACATTTGTCTGAGCATGAAAGTGGATCTTTTTCAACAAACACACAGGTTAACCCAAAGGAACAGTGTAAAGTTATTACAACAAGGAGGGGGAATGTGGTTGGTTTGAAGGATGATGGTGATAAAAATAAAAATGAAGGAGTTATGGAAAAAAATGATGAAAAGGAAGGAGTTGAAAAAGAAAAAGAGCAAAATGATGAAGTGGTGACTAATGAAAAAATGGAGGAGAAAGAAGTGAAGAGGAGAAACAGAAATTAAAGAAACAAGCAACTGACAAAGGCTATGTTGTATTAGATCATCCACCAGTTTAGCATCTTCCTTGTTCGCATGCTCCATCAAAGAAAGATAAGGAAAGACAATACAAGCATTTCTTATACATTTTTAAACGGCTGCAAATTAACATTCCTTTTTCTAAAGCGTTGGAGCAGATGCCAACATATGCTAAATTCATGATGGATTTTCTTACAAAGAAAAGGAGAATCATGGATGATGAAATAGTGGAGCTAGAGGCAGGTTGCAGTGCAATCATTCAGAAATCCATTCTAGTGAAATCCAGAGATTCTGACAGTTTCATAATTCCTATGGCTATTGGGAGATTATCAGTGGGAAAAGTACTTCTTGATTTTGATGCAATTATCAACCTAATGTCTTGTCCATGATAAAGCGCACAGGAGAAGTTGAAATCAAACCAACAAGGATGGCTTTGTAGTTAGTTGACATAACTATCAAGCATCCTTATGGCATTGTTGAAGATGTATCGGTAACAATTGACAAATTTCTCTTTCTAGTCGACTTTGTAATGATGGATATGGATGAAGACAGTGAAGTTCTATTGATTCTTGGCAGATCTTTCATGAAGAATCCTAAAGTTATGATTGGTGTTGATGATGGAAAACTCACTGTCAGTGTGCAAGATGATGAAGTGCACTTTAATGTATTTGAAGCCATGAAACACCCTAAAGATAAGAGGGAGTGTTTTAGATTGGATGTCTTAGATGAAGTGATTTCTGACACCAGGAGGTTCATTCAAAGAAAAGATCAGTTAGAGAAAACATTGACTAAAGCATTTGAGGAGATGAGTGAAATTGAAGCAAATGAGAATTCAGAATGTCTCCAACATCTAAATGTTTCTAGAGAAATTCCTTACCACCAATCTCTCTTTGAAGAATTGAAAGAAGAGAAGCCAGATGAAGATACAAAGATGGAGCTAAAAGCATTACCTCCACATTTGAAATATATTTTTCTTGTAGGTGATTCACAAAAATTAGACATCATTAATTCAAGTCTCTCTGAAGAAGAAGAAGAAAAAGACTGGTGAAAATTTTGCAGGACAACATAGGAGCCATTGGTTGGACCTTATCAGACCTCATAGGTATTAATCCTTATTTATGCATAGAATTTTAATGGAAGAAGATTATAAACATGTAGCGCAGCCACAAAGATTGGAATGATATATCCTATCTCAAATAGCCAGTGGGTAAGTCCAGTACAGGTAGTTCCAAAGAAAGGTGTATTGATTACGGGTTGGAGAATGTGTATTGATTATAGGAAGCTCAATAAATCCACCAGAAATGATCATTTTCCATTACCATTCATTGACCAAATGCTAGAGAAACTAGTAAGCAAAAACTTCTATTGTTTTCTTGATGGGTACTCAAGATCATGGTTATCAAAATCGTGATTTAACTCGTAAAATCGTATGAGTTTACGATTTCATAGTGCCTCCACGAGTTAAATCATGAGTAGAATTGCAAGTTGAGTAGAATTGCAAGTTGAGTAGAATCGGTAGTAAACTTGGTAGAATCAGAGTAAACTCGATTGAATCGAAGTAAACCGGTAGAATCAAACCAAACTCGAAGTTAAGTTATGAAATTCAATTTTCTATGTTATTTATAGGTTCATACAAAGAGGAGTTATTGCTTGCATCAAAAGAAGATGAAAGACTTAGTTTATGTGATGTACAACTTGAAGCTGAAAAGTAGACAAATAAGAAAAACTATTGCTCAATCTTTCATTTGCAGATATGAAATCTGATGATGAGTGAATAAAAAAAGAGGGAGATGATATTTTTGATAAAGATAATGTCCAAGTTGAGCAACCTCTAGGTGAAAGTGGTAGTGGAAAGAATATTGACTTGGTTGGAGGAAGTTTAAGTGATCCAACATTGGATACATTTGATATTGACAATTTGGTTTTAAATGACAATGTTGAAGATCACTTCTCCACCGAGGAAGAGTTTGAAGATGATGGAGATGAATGGTGGTGGTGATATTGGAGATGATTTAATTAGAGGATTGATGGACATTTGAACTATTTCTATGTTTTTTAAATGCTTTTATTTTAAGAATTTATGTTTTGTATTGTTTGAATTTATGTTTAATTCGGTGTGGACTATGTTAGTTTATTGAATTATTGTTAAAGTTTGTTATTTTCATTTATTTTAGGGTTGAAATATTTAGTTATGATTTTATATATAGTAATATTAATATATTTTTTATATTGAGTAAACTCTTACGAGTTTATGAGTTAATTCTACGAGTCGAGTTTACGGGACCTCCACAAGTTTACATAGAATCACAAGTTTGACAACCTTTCTCGGGATATGATCAAATCACTGTTAATCCTGAAGATCAAGAGAAGACAACTTTTACCTGTTCCTTCAGTGTTTTTCCATACAGGAAGATGTCATTCGGTCTTTGTAATGCTCTTGCTACATTTTAGCATTGTACACTTGCTATTTTCTCTAATCTTGTTGAAAAAGGTATTGAAGTATTCATGGAGGACTTCTCTATTTTTCACTCTTCTTTTGATTTATGTTTGTCTAATCTTGACATTGTACTGAAGCGGTGTGTTGAAACAAATCTTGTGCTCAATTAGGAGAAATGTCACTTCATGGTGACTGAAGGCATTGTGTTGGGCCACAAAATCTCTCTACACGGCATTGAAGTTGACAAAGCCAAAGTGGAAGACAATGAAAAATTGCCTCCACTAGCAAATGTCAAAGGCATCAGAAGCTTTCTAGGACATGCTAGGTTCTATGGGAATTTCATCAAGGATTTTTCTAAGATTGCCAAGCCTTTAAGCAATCTCTTGAACAAAGAAGTTTCATTCCATTTTGATGAATTGTGCTTAGAAGCTTTTGATACTTTGAAACAAAAACTTATTTATGCACCTATAATCACTGCTCCAAATTGGACACTTGATTTTGAAATAATGTGTGATGCTAGTGATTATGTTGTAGGAGCAGTTCTGGGTCAAAGGAAAAATAAAGCTTTTCATGTCATACATTATGCAAGCAAGGTTTTAAACGAAGCTCAAATTAATTATGCAACAACTGAGAAAGAATTGCTTGTAGTATTGTTTGCTTTGGAAAAATTTAGATCTTACTTGATAGGATCTAAGGTTGTGGTTTTTACTGATCATGCTGCTATAAAATATTTATTGGTCAAAGCTGATTCTTAACCCAGACATATCTGTTGGATTTTACTGTTGCAGGAATTTGATTTGGAAATCAAGGATAAGAAGGGGAGGGAAAACCATGTAGCTGATCATCTATCTAGGTTGACTATTGATGAGGTGACCACACAAGGTCCTGAGATTCAAGAAGAGATTCCTGATGAAAAGCTATTCAACATTGCAAAAAGGACATGGTTAGCTAAGATGGCCAATTTCAAAGCAGCTGGTGCCCTTCCTGATGATCTCACTTGGCACCAGAAAAAGAAGTTTCTCAAGGATGCTAACTATTTTGTGTGGGATGATCCCTATCTTTTTAAAATTGGAGCAGATAATCAACTGGGAGATGTGTAACTCAGGGGTGGCAAGAAGCATACTATGGCATTGCCATAGTTCACCTTATGGAGACTATTACAATGGAGAAAAGATTGTTGCCAAGGTCCACCAATCTGGTTTTTATTGGCCTACCTCGTGCATGGAGGCTCATGAATATCTTCAGAAGTGTGATTAATAATGACTGTCGAATCATTCAAAAATAAATAAAACTAGGAAATTCTATAGCACAGGATTAACCTAGGTCAAACTCAGAAATATGGTTCAATTTGGTTCCTACGTTCATTCACTTATAAATAGAAAGGGGAGAATTTTATTGAACAATTTTGTAAGCGAGTATAAAGGAATGCAGAAACACACAAAAATAGAGATGAAGAAACAAAATAGAACAAGAACAAAATACAAGTCAAGTTTAATAGCATCAATCCAATTCACCAAACCAATGCAAATTGAATTATCACAATTACTACGAATGATGTTCAATGTGAAAGTTTAGTCAATTGCATTAGAGAAAGTTCAATCGAATCAATCTGTAAATTGTTTGAGATCGCAAATTAGGTTGGAAAAACATCCAAACAATCTATGAATAAATTCTAAAATTAGGAAATGAATCCATAACCTAATCTGTTTCCAATCCTAAAAATAATCATAATCATGAAAATCGAAAATAGGATTGAAGAGAAAGATGAACATTCACAAAGATTAGAAATACTAAACTAGAACTCAAATTCAGCCTTGCTTGGAGTGGATCCTTGGATTGATTAATTGTTTAGCCCTCCATGATCATCACCAATAGAAAAGCCACGATATTTTGTGCAAGAAAATAGAAGAAGATAAGTGAAAAGAGGAAGAAGAATGAAGAACCGTTGAGAGAAAAAGAAAGAAGAGAGAAAAGAAAAAGTTTGCACAACAAGTAACTAATTCTATTTTTTACAAAAATGAAGTAACTAATTGTCATACCCTAATTTCGTCCAGGGACTATCATGTGCTAACATTTTGGTTCTTGCTAGCCAAATTGAGATGTTTGACACTAGTTGCTGTGAAATCCGAAAGGTTTTTCGATGTTTAAGAAAAGAACGTGGAATATACCCAAAATGGAGGGCAAAATGGTCATTTGGTGACTTTTTTAGGCCACCCAGGCTAGCCTCTGGCTCGCTTGGGCAACCAGAAAGCATAGGGCAGAAGTAACCAACTCGCTTGGGTGACCAAGGTTACTTTTGAAGGAAGCAACCAACTCACTTGGGCGAGTTGTTGTGCAACCTCCACCCCTCATTTCCTATAAATAGGCGTGAGGGGGCTGAGGAAAAGGGGTCAGCATCATATATTGAGAGATTTTCAGTGAAATTAGTGAGAAGGAGAAAAAAGAAGAAAAGACGAGGCCGAGGTGCTTTTGAGATGTTTCCGTGAATGATTCCGTGATTGTTCTTCACCGTTCTTCGTTCGTTCTCTTGTCGTTCTTCATTCTTCATCCGGTTAGTGCTTGTCTTTAAAAATTTGAACATGATTCATGGACCCTTAGTGGTCCTCTCTATTGTTTTATGCATCTTCATCTCCTTCTCTTATCACCGGTGATCGCTTTTCTTTTGTAAAGTAAGTTTTAATCGATCATTAGTGCTGCAAGTTCTCTTAAAAAAGAATTGAAGGTTAATAAACAAAAACCAAAATAAAACCAACTCATAAACTTCTTCATTTCATCAAAAAAATCAAGAGATCGTTTCAAGGTCCAACGCCTTAACGATTCTCTCCTCTCATAAAAAATCAAGAGGTCGTTACAAGGTCCAATGCCTTAACGATTCTCTCTACTTTTCAAAGTTTAAAAGACCATTTCAAGGTCCAATGCCTTAAACGACTTTTTTTTCGTAATTAAAAACAATCTTTCAAAAAACATAAAATAATTTAACACACAAACTTTTAGACTTAAAGAACTACGTAGGTTTGATTTCCTCATCGCACCTGAGGATACGTAAGAGCGAGGGCAACACCCTTGTCGACCCCAAAAAGTAAAAAACATAAAAGGAAAAAAATAATAAACATAAAAGGGAAAATACATAGAAGTCATGTTTTGCACACTCGATTAGAGGTTGTCGTCCCTTGTGATGGGCGTGTGGGGTGCTAATACTTTCCCCGTGCGTAAAAAACTCCTGAACCCTCATTTTCAAAATCCATAGACCTTCGTCCTTTTTTGGTTTTTTTTTAACGTTTTCCTCAAATAAATGTTGGTGGCGACTCCGCTCGTTGTCTCCTTTGGAGACAAACGCTTTAGCTTATTAGTTTGGCCTTTTCGCACCCGCGCTGAAGGGTAGGTTGCAACAGTTGGCGACTCCACTGGGGAATGTTAGAGAGTTAGGCCATTCAGTCAGTGTGCAATGTTTTTTTCATGACTTCTTCTTTTTTTATATTCCCTTTTCCATTTTATCTTTTGTTTTGTCCATATTTGTATATAACCTTTGCAAGGTTGTTGTGTTTGGTGTGTGTTTGTCTATCAATTACATTCATAGTTAGAAATATTTTTCTATGCACACATGGCACCTACACCTTGCACACACATTGAGATATTAGGCTCTATACCCGGGTCTATGTGAGCCATAAGGAGTGGAGGTCAATCTATGGTCATGTTGGGTCTCTGACTCGCTTGATAACAGTGATGCCTCATCTAGAGTTTTCCTCTTTTAGTGATGCATTGTCGCTGATAGTCCCTATCACCACAATGTATTACCTAAGAGGATGATATCTCTAGCCAGTAAAGTTACATGAAACCACCCTTGGGAATTATCACTAGAAGCGGACTTTTGGATCCTTTCCATTAGATTCCCTAATTAGGGGGGCACATAGCAAACTCGCTCTGGCATGTTCCTTGATTGCATCATGCATCTCTTCATGGCATCGTAATGGACATATCATTTATCATATTCGTGCATTGCATTTGCATAAGTCATTGCATTATCATACATATTCATTTAGCATGCTTTTGTTCTGCCAATTGCATACATTCTATTTTCATCGTTCGCATGTTATGTTCACTCATGCATGATCCTTACATTTTCCTCTGCAAAAAAAAAAAGAAAAGAATGTTTGATTGACTCTATTTGAAATAAAGTACAGACATTCATGTGACCTCATTTTATCATTCTTGAAAGTTGTCTTTTTGAGGGAAAATGAGTTATTGAGAACAGGAGTTGTTCAACTTAATCTGTCAATTGAAAATCCTTTAAATGTTTCTCCTCCTTGAAAATTCATTTTCGAGAATCCGCATAGTTTCTTTCATTTTTTCTTGCTACAAGGTCGTGACAAAAGACAACAATAGATATTGAAGCCCTACACTAGGGCAATAAGAGGAATCGTGCATAAGCCTCAAGCAAACCTAGGGGCAGATTAGAGGTTCTCACCTGGTAGGTCAAGAACCCAAAAGGGCGACCTAGGTAAAAATTAGGGTAGTTAAACATAAAAAAGAAAAAAAAAACAACAATTAGGGGCGTGTTCTTAAGGTTTTGTCCCAAAATCCACACTACAAAAGGATCTAAGTCAAGATTTGAAATGACACATGGCCATGTTTCAACATCCTAAACACTAATTCATCCTTTGCTACCCCCTCCGAGCCAAAGCATATTTGTTTTCTAAAAACAACACAAAAAAAGCAACAAAAACAAAATAGAAACCCCAAGTAAGAACCATCGCTATACCAGTGGGAAAAGCAATGCAAACTACACATGCATGAAGTTGGGCAAAAAAATGAAAAAAAAAAGAAAAAAAAATCCGCCAAAGGTGAGTGAAGGAAGAAAAGAGACAAAATATATCTAGATTTTACAAGGAAGACACAAAAAGTGCAATAATTCATAAGGCAAAAGGAATAGAGCCCAACCCAAGAGTTGAAATGAACAAAAGTACAAGCAAGACTCTTAAGGTTCCTACTTAATAGAGCCCTTAAACACTCTTTGAGCCTCTCTGACCTTTTCTTTCATAGCCCTCTTACCCTTGACCATGTTACAAGTCCAATAAAGCCCATGTAGATCAAGAATGACTAATTTGCTTTTAAGTTGGGATTCTAGAATGAAACCCGCACACGCTTGTGATTGTTGAAAAAAATATATATGAAAAAAAGAATCCTCGAGGTTTCGCACTTGCACATTTGAGAAGAAAACTCATCCTACCAAGAGCTCATGGAAAATGTCCGAAACCAATTGTGATAGTAGGGTAAATCTAATGTTAGTCTCTCATGCACACTCTTTGAGATTTCTATCGAATCCAAGGGTAGCTTCATTATATAAATTCTTTAGGGATCAACCTGTGTCATCAAGTTTCGGCGAGATCAACAGACCCATGACATCACTCTATGACCTTAAACCAAAAAAGTTTCACTTGGTCCCATACCAAAGTGTGACAATATGTTGCCATCTTTCAATGGGGCACATGATCAATCCCAAAGACTTATGCTTTCTTGCTGTGTAGAATAATCGAAGTTTTTAACAAGAAAGGGGAAAACCCTAGGATGAATATTTCAATTGATTGTTTAAATGTCAAATGGTTCCATTGTCGTCACTTCGATTTTCGAGTGATTAAATAAAAGCATACACTATGAGAGTGTTCCCCAAGAGATTTGCAAAAAAATAGGATGAGGTTGCATGAGTTATCACATCTTTCAAAAAAGAGACAGTCAATCTGTGTTCTCCACAAAAAAAAAAATCAAATAAAAATCAAAATAAAAAAATATAGGAAATAATGTCATACACATTGTACAATTTTCTATTACATTGCATTGTCGCATACAAAGCCTGCATTTATTGCATTTCAAGATGAAGGTTGCATGCATCTGCATCCCAAAAATCATGTTCATAAGTGCATAGACTTCTTTATATATACCAATTTCCCAAAACTAATGTCCTATCTCTTGAGTTTAGGATGAGAGGCCCTCTCAAAGAGTCAACCTCTTGCTTTCTCATAAGGTTAAGCCTTTTGGTACTAGTACCTATTGGCTTGTTTCATAGGACTCAAAGTCCTCGCTTCTATCTTTCATAGGACTCAAAGTCCTCGCTTTTATCTTTCATAAGACTCAAAGTCCTCACTTTTGTCTTTCATAGGACTCAAAGTCCTCTGTCCTTATGCTTTCATAGGACATAAAGTCCTCTGTCGTTTACTTTTAAAAAACTATCATTTTCTTTTGTCTTGTGGAGACAATCAAGGTCATCCGCCTTTACTTTTCAAAGACTATCAGAGTCTTTTGTCTTGCAGAGACAAGTAGGGTCATCCGCCTTTACTTTTCAAAGACTATCAGAGTCTTTTTGCCTTGTGGAGACAATCAGGGTCATCCGCCTTTACTTTTCAAAGACTATCAAAGTCTTTTGTCTTGCGGAGACAATCAGGGTCATCCGCCTTTACTTTACAAAGACTATCATAGTCTTTTGTCTTCCAGAGACAATCAAGGTCATCTACTCTTTTACATTTCAAAGACTTCAATGTCTTTTGTCAAGACTATCACAGTCTTCTTTATGCTTTCAAAAGGCAATAATGCCTTCATTTACATTTCGATGACGACAATATCTTCAGTCATTTATACTTTCAAAAGGTGACAATTCCTTCATTTACATTTCAAAGACGACAATGTCTTCAGTCATTTATGCTTTCAAAAGGCAACAATGCCTTCATTTACATTTCAAAAGACGACAATGTCTTCATTCATTTACGCTTTCAAAAAGCGACAATGCCTTCATTTACATTTCAAAAGATGACAATGTCTTCAGTCATTTATGCTTTCAAAAGGCGACAATGCCTTCATTTACTTTTGAAAGACGACCATGTCCTCAGTCATTTATGCTTTCAAAAGGAAATAATGCCTTCATTTACATTTCAAAAGACGACAATGTCTTCAATCATTTATGCTTTCAAAAGGCGACAATGCCTTCATTTACATTTCAAAAGACAACAATGTCTTCAGCCATTTACGCTTTCAAAGATGACAATGTTTGTGCTTCATAGGACTCAATGTCCTCTATGTGTTTTTTTTTTAAAAAAAAGAAGAAGGAAAAAGAGGACTTCACTCCCTTGGTTTCACTCCCTTGGTTTTCACCAGTTGCCCGATCGAATAACAAGATCGCTCAAATGAAATTAGTGTCCTTATCGTTACTTCCCTTTTATTTCCAATAAAAGATAAGTAAAGAAGGGCAACTTTCATACCCTAATTTCGTCCGGGGACTATCATGTGCTAACATCTTGGTTCTTGCTAGCCAAATTGAGCTGCTTGACACCAGTTTCCATGCAATCTGAAAAGTTTTTCGACATTTCAAAAAAGAATGCGGAATATACCCGAAAGGGAGGACATAATGGTCATTGGGTGACTTTTTCAGGCCCCTAGCTCGCCTAGGCCACCAGAAAGCTTAGGGCTGAAGTAACCAGCTCGCCTGGGTGAGCTGTTGTGCCACCTCCCTTCCTCATTTCCTATAAATAGGCGTGAGGGGGCTGAGGAGAAAGGGTCAGCATCATATATTAAGAGATTTTCAGTGAAATTAGTGAGATGAAGGAGAAAAATGAAGAAAAAACGAGGCCAAGGCGCTTCCGAGACATTTTCGTGATCGATTCTGTGATCGTTCTTCACCATTCTACGTCCATTCTTCAGTTGTTCTTCATTCTCCATCCGGTTAGTGCTTGTCTTTAAGGATTTGAACATGATTCATGGACCCTTAGGGGTCCTCTCTATTGTTTTATGCATCTTCATCTCCTTCTCCTATCACCGGTGATCGCTTTTCTTTTGTAAAGTAAGTTTTAACCGATTATTAGTGTTGCAAGTTCTCTTAAAAAAGAATTGAAGGTTAATAAACAAAAGCCAAAATAAAACCAACTCATAAACTTCTTCATTTCATCAAAAAAATCAAGAGATCGTTTCAAGGTCAAACGCCTTAATGATTCTCTCCACTTTTCAAAGTTTAAAAGACCGTTTCAAGGTCCAATGCCTTAAATGACTTTTTTTCGTAATTAAAATCAATCTTTCAAAAAACATATAAATAATTTAACACATAAACTTTCAGACTTAAAGAACTACATAGGTCTGATTTCCTCATCGCACCTGAGGATATGTAGGAGTGAGAACAACACCCTTGTTGACCCCAAAAAGTAAAAAACATAAAAAGGGAAAATACATAATTTTGAAGTCATGTTTTGCACACTCAATTAGAGGCTACCGTCCCTTGTGACGAGCGTGTAGGGGTGCTAATATCTTCCCCATGCATAAACAACTCCCGAAGCCTCATTTTCAAAATCCGCAGACATTCATCCTTTTTTGGTTTTTCTAACATTTTCCTTAAATAAACGTTGTGGCGACTCCGCTCGTTTTCTCCCTTGGAGACAAACGCTTTGGCCCATCAGTTTGGCCTTTTCGCACCCCCGCCAAAGGGTAGGTTACGACACTAACTAACTAACACTATTATATACAGTGGCTACTCATAAGGAATGGATGGGCCTCCATTAGGCCCAGCTAATCTACCTAATTAAACTAATTACACAAAACAAAGTCCAAACTCGCAACCCAATTATTCAAGGGCAGAGGTTCTGACTTCAAAGCTTATTTTGACCCTTTAGATTGCAGAATTGACCAAAGAAGATAGGTCAAGTAAGCACAAAATATGAAATTTAGCTACAATTCTCAATTAAGCTCAATCATTTGCCTAAGACCAAAACTGAGTTAATTAAGGTGAGAAAATAAGGTTCAAAGAGATTTCAATTGAGATAAGAAGAATAGAAAAATATTAAACTACAAATGCTCAATCAGTGACAATTGTCTAAGAATAGGTGCACTCTCCAGAAGGAATGAAATGCCACTATAGAGCATTCTGGAGGTTGAAGCTTTTGACCATTTCATTGGTACATTTCCATCATCTTACTCTAATGAATACATTCTATTAGCTTTGGAATATGTAACAAAATGGGTGGAAGCAATAGTTGTGCAACATGTAGATGCAAAAACTATTATTCGCTTCCTAAAGAAAATTATCTTCTCAAGGTTTAGCACACCAAGGGTACTGATAAGTAACGGAGGATCTCATTTCTGTAACATCCAATTCAAGAAAGTCCTCCAACAATATAGTGTCAAACACAAGGTAACTTTGCCTTACCACCCCAAGACCAATGGGAAAGTTGAAGTTTCTAATAGGGAAGTCAAAAAGAACCTAGAGAAAACAGTTGCTCAGTCAAGGAAGGAGTGGTCCCAAAAATTAGATGAAGCTTTGTGAGCATATGGAACAACATACAAAGCTCCTATAGGACTCACTCCCTTCCAATTGGTCCATGGCAAATCTTATCACCTACCTATTGAGTTGGACCACAAAGCTTATTGAGCATTGAAGTTTCTGAATTTTGACCCAAATGTAGCTAGTGAACACAGGAAGCTCCAACTTCATGAATTGGAGGAACTAAGGTTTCAAGCTTATGAGAATTCCAAGCTTTATATGCAAAGAGTTAAAATTTATCATGATAAAAAGCTTCCAAAAAGGGTTTTTCAACCTGATCAACGGGTTTTGTTATTTAATCCTAGATTGAGATTGTTTCCAGGTAAGCTGAAATCCAAGTGAACTGGACCATTCATCATCAATGAAGTTATGCCACATGGAGCGATGATATTGGAGGACCCAACCACCAAAAGGACATGAACTGTGAACGACAACAGAATCAAACACTACTTAGGTGGTGATATTGAGAGGCTCAACACTCTTGTCCAATTTAGGAAGCCTGAACCACAACAAGGACGACCAGCTTAAAAGATGTTTAAAAAGTGCTCTTGGGATGCAACCTAGTATTTCTAAACTTTGCTTTAATTTGAGTGATCTAACTTTATGCCTTATATTTCCTGATTTTATATTTGTGTTGTTTGAATTTTTATTCTAATTTGTTTGAACTATACCTGAATTTTTTATGATTGCACTTAATTATATTTTTCTACTAAAATTATTTCCATTTAAACTCACCGGGGCGAGTGAACGTCAGTTTTGAAAATAAAAAGACGTGTGAAATTAGATTTCACCACACTTTCATTTCAAACTTCTTTTTCTCTTGTTTGTGCATGAAACCCTCGCCTTCCTTCTCCCAAAACTCGCTCAAGCCACCTTCTTTGCACCAAATTCTTTATTTTGCACACACCACTCCATCTTATTCAAGTAAGTATCACATCTCTATCTTTTTTTTTCATTTCCCTTGTGTTGTTTGATTTCTTGTTGTTTTCTTTTCAATGAATGGAAAGATAGTTTTGTGTATGAATGAGTTGATCAAATGATCAATTTGTGGTTGTTCTAAAAGATTATTGGCCTACTCTTTTCTTTCTACATGTTTGCATATCATGCTTGCACATTATCCTTCTTGTATACATGCTTTTACATGTGCACACCAACTATTCGATAAAATGTCACAATGACCAATTCATGTGTTATTTTAAAATTTTGATGAATGCTAATCTTTACACTTGTTTAGCCATTATTTTAGGTGTTTGTTCAACTTAGGTTGTTGAATTAAATGCCAGGAGTGTGATCTAATCTTGAAGTGACAAAATTTCCTTGTTTGAAAGCACATGAGTTGTTCTTTGAATGCTTTAATTGTTTAGATTAAATTGGTCTAACTTCTTTACCGAAGCGGACACGCTGCGTGTTTGTTTGAACATATTGCCATCAACCATGCACTTTTATGCATTTATGTCTGTATTGCATCATCACGCATGCGTTGCATTTGGTCTCGTCATTTTGTCACGAGAAGTCGGAAGGTCCGTATCACCTTCTTAAATGCATACATGGGGCACCGTGCTACCAAATGTTGCAAGTAAGAAAAGATGATCTTCCGAGCTCTCGTATGTGTAAAATGCATCTGTGTCATGCATAGCAAAAGCATCCCTTCATGCATTCATCCTATTTCCTCCATGATAGGATATCGAAGTATTGATTCAAATAGAACTTTTCATTCTAGTAAACATGGGATCAAATCAAACACCTCTGCTTAAGAAAAGGTTCTATCAAGGCAAAATTAAAAGCTTAGAGGTCGCCAGTTTGCGAGAATTGGGGCAATTGATGGGTCAGCTCCAACGTCAAGCCTTCCGCAAGACCTATAGGAATATTTGGGACCTAGCTATGGTAGAAGTCTCCGTGGAAGCAATTGCATCCCTTGCTCAGTATTATGATCATCCCCTTAGGTGCTTCACGTTTGGGGACTTCCAGCTAGTACCAACTGTCGAAGAATTTGAAGAGATCCTGGGATGTCCGCTGGGAGGAAGAAAGCCATATCTCTTTGGAGGAAAAGGCAAAAGCATTGGCAGATAAAGGGGAATGGGCTTCGTTTATTGAAATCTTGGCATTGTTGATATTTGTTGTCGTCCTCTTTCCAAATGTAGAGGGATTAGTGGACCTAGCAGCAATTGATGCCTTCCATGCTTATCACCATAGCAAGGAAAGCCCGGTCATTGCTATTTTGGTCGATGTCTATGACACATTCGACCGAAGATGCGAAAAAAGTGGCGCAAGAATTGTTTGTTGTACACCGGCTCTCTATGTGTGGCTTGTCTTGCATCTTTTTTGTCAAGAAAGTAGGCCCACCTGTCCACTGCAAGGTCATCGCTTATGCACCAAGAAAGGAAAGGAAAAATGGGAGCAACTCTTGGCTAGTGTGGTAGGGGCATCCATTAATTGGTTCCCCCGTTGGAAGGAAGGAAGAACCGGGGTTTTGTCCTCATGCGAAGGATTTCCAAATGTTCCCTTAATGTGAACAAGGGGTTGTATTAATTATAATCTCGTCCTCGCCATAAGACAGCTTGGCTACCCCATGGAAGGAGCGCCGTCAGAGGAAAGCATCACGCCTTTCATCGCCCAGGGTTTTAGTGACCCCAATGCGAGAGTACTTCAAGGAGTCCGCATGGCATGGGGTGCAGTGCAAAGTAAAGATAAGGAGCTTAGGGGAAGCAGCAACGGGATCGTCGGCGGCTATCATAAGTGGCTGAGAGTCCGAACGCAAGAGTTGGATTGGCTCCCAAAGCTAAAAGCTGCAAGAGAGGAAGAGGCTGAAACTTCGAAGGAGAGTGAGGAAGTGCAAACCCTAAATGCGGAACTTGAAAGAGCCCAAGTAGTAAAAGAGAAGTTCAAGTCAACAGCCATCAAAGTTCGAAAAGAGTACAATGAACTAAGGGACATCAATATGACCACAACCGAAGCCTTGGAACGAGAAACCAAGAGAGTCTGAAAGGAAGAACATGACCAAAATAAGTTCCGAGTAGCTTTGTGGGGCAGCAATAGTGAGCTTAAGCTCCGAAGAGCCGAAAGGGATCAGTCGCGGGTCGAAGGCATGATCTTGAAAGAAGAGTTAAAGGCTTGCCAAAGGTTGAAAAGAAGCTTGTCCAAGCAGTTAAGCAAGACCGAAGAAAATATGTGGGCCATCATTGACTAGTACAAGGAAAAGCTAAGCCTAGCAGCGACTCATGAGCAAAGGCTAGAGGACGAGTACGCCAAGGTATCAGTCCTGCAAGCGGAGAGGGAAGCAAGGGAAAGGGTGATCGATTCATTGCACAGAGAAGCAATGATGTGGATGGACAGGTTCACCTTTACTTTGAATGGGAGTCAAGAGCTTCCCCGACTGCTAGCCGAGGTCAAGGCAATGGCGGATGTGTACTCAGCTCCCGAGGAGGTTCACGGGCTCCTCGATTATTACCAACACATGATTGATCTGATGGCCCACATAATTAGGAGCCGCTAAGGCAATTGTATTGTCGCTTTGATTTTGATTAGATAAACCCTTTTTGTTCCCTAATAAAATGAGGTTGATTTAATCCTGTGTGTTTAAAACTCTGTGTAAATCCAATACTTTGACAACTTATCTTTAGCATGCATTCATGTTTAGTTTTTTGTCGCATTACTCACCGCATTTTGTTCCTCTAGGAAGTAACACCATAACTAAATGCGCTCTAAGGCACCCCTATCGAACCCGGTCTAAGACTAGAATCATGGGTGACGTAGACGAGGTGCAAGAACAGATGAAGGCCGATATGGTGGCCTTGAAAGACCAAATGGCTTCCATGATGGAAGTCATGCTAAGCATGAAAAGACTGATAGAAAGCAACGCGGTCACGGCTGCCACCGCCGAGATAGACC
The DNA here is from genome assembly GCF_000004515.6 of Glycine max. NCBI lineage: Eukaryota > Viridiplantae > Streptophyta > Magnoliopsida > Fabales > Fabaceae > Glycine > Glycine max. The sequence goes on along the minus strand of NC_038248.2, from coordinate 25,131,604 downwards.
CTACTCATCTGTCTGCCATGAATCAAGTGCATCAACCTGCCCCGAACATGGGGGGGATGAGGAGGAGAGATATTGGGGAGCACCGGCGGCCCGCATCTGGGGTATAACAGAAATGTCTATCCCTACGGCTTACCCCCCAATTTCACACCGCCCACCATGCACGAGAATGTGGATCATGCCATTCCCATAACCTTCGAAGGTCAGCTTCCCCAACCCATAGGGGGCACCCGCGAAAAGCCACAGGAGCGTGCCCAAGTTGACGTCGACTCATACCCCCCGTTCACCGTCGAGGGACTGACATTCCACGCCATGCCTCAGCCTAATACTGCGGAAGCCTCTCAACCCTGCTCGATACAACCACTACATTTCTTCGTAGAGGGACCACCTCTGGTAGCGGAGGGAAAAGGAAAACTTGATCTCATCGAGGAGAGATTAAGAGCGGTCAAAGGGTCTGGTGGTTACCTTTTTGCTAATATGACCGATTTGTATTTGGTATCGGATGTTGTCATCCTCCCAAATTCAAGGTACCGGATTTTGACAGGTACAAGGGGACCACTTGCCCCAAAAATCATCTAAAAATGTATTGTCGAAAGATGGGGCGTATTCAAGGGATGAGAAGTTGCTCATGCACTTTTTCCAAGACAGCTTAGTCGGGGCAGCGAACACCTGGTACACTAGCTTGGAACCCTCCCAGATCCATTCTTGGAAGGACCTAATGGTTGCCTTCGTTAGGCAGTATCAATACAATGCTGATATGACTCCGGATAGAATACAGCTCCAGAACATGTGCAAAAAGGAGCATAAATCTTTCAAAGAGTACGCCTAGAGATGGAGGGATTTGGCGGCTCAGGTAGCATCTCCCATGATGGAAAGGGAGATGATCACCATGATAGTGGATACACTCTGTAACATCCCAATTTTCGTAAACTAGATTAAAAAGGATTGTTATTTATAAATAAATAGAGTTTAAAAAAATGATGAGATTTTATAAATAAATAAATAAGGAAATATAATTATTAATTAAAATAATGATTTGAGAGAAAATAAAAAGGGTATTTTATTTAATTGTTTGATAGAGAATAAAATAAAGTTTGCTTTTATAAAATAATAAATAAATAAATAGAGTAAACAATAGGTCGTAAATGCCCCTAGCTATAAATAACAACATGTTAGGTCAATTTTCAGACTGACTCTTGAGCCTCCTCTGCCTCACAATGTTGTTTCTTCTCTCTTCTCCCAAAACCCTCTCTTTTTCCCGCAGGCCACCTAACCTGTCTCAGAAAAACGACGATCTTGGACTTGTTCACCGTTGGATTGTCGTGAAATTTGAGCACCCCGTTCGCAACCCAATTACGAGCATTCTCACCGTTGGAAATTTCGATATTATGTCTGAGCTAAGAGAAATACCCCTCGAATTGTAGCATTTTTCTTTCCCGTAGAAACCCAAAGCTGTCTCGGTAAAACTACGATCCCGGTTTCGTTAACCGTTGGATTTTATGAAATTTGGATATGTTGTTCGAAATTCAATTTCGCACGCTTTCACCGTTGGGATTTGCGAGATAATATTTGTGGAGGGAGAAAAATAAATCGCATGGTGACAGTACAAGTGGAGGCTTCAATCCCTTCTCTGTCTCTTTGACGTTTAGGAATTCTATCGGAGCAGCTAGAGGAAAAAAATTGGAGGAATCTCAGAGAACCGCTAGAGATGATGCTATCGCTGGTTGAAGACACGTGAGTCCGCTTAGAGGTAAGGGATGAGTTATTCACAATTGGGAATTAGTGAGAACATGTGTAGGGATCCTTAGAGATATCAATTGGAATGAGTTTTGGGGTGTTTTTGCAATTTTTATTTTATCCTTATAATTATTACAGTGAATTATATATGTTTGACAGACCAATTGTTGTGGAATTGATATGCTATTGTGTTGAGCGTGAACCCTATAAATTGAGTACTTTTTCTAATTAATATGAATTGATGAAATAAAGGAGAAATTTAGAGAGAGATATTGATTTTGTATTTTCTCTTTTTCTTGTTGTTTAGGTTTTTATATATAATTTAAAAATTTAATATCATAATTGAAATTGACCAAAGTGTTCATATAATTATTTAGAATTTGTGCATTGAAAGCTTACTTTGTAATTTGTGATTCAATATGATGTATGCTAGCTTATATATATAGAGAGGTTGTTATTTATATTAATAATTTATGTAAATAATATTGTAGAGTGTTATAGTATGATTCCAAAAATTATTAAGTGTTGGAGTTTGAGAATATTATGGTTAAATTTGATGAACATGTGTATGTTGTACATTATGAATAACATTAGGAATGTTATGAGATGGTTGATGTGATGTTATGAGATGTTAAAGTGTGGACATGATATTCGATTGTAAATAAGTGAATGTGTTTAACACTTGATGTTACATTAATTATATCGTGAGCTATGAATTATACAATAACCCGACCAGTGTTTATGCGCAATGTTAAAGAGAAAGTGTAGGTTCCTAGTTAGGAACCAGTGTTAAATTGTAGCGCAATTGTGTTAAACATGTTTGAAACATGAGTGTGAGGTCGTGGTATTGTATAGTTCATGAGCAGTGCTTATAAATGAAATATGTGATGAATTGTGGAATAATATGTTGCCTTGAGATTATAATATTGTTATTGAGATTGAGTAAAAGTGTAAAGTAGAACAGGTGTTGAATTGTGAGATACGTGAAAACATGTGATGGTGGATTGTGACATTATGAGATGTGAAATTGTGAATGAGTTTTGGTTGTGAATAAATGTGTGATTAATTCTTGATGTGACATTATTTGTGTTGTAAGCTGTGAATTGTACAATAACCCGACCAGTGTTATATTGAGAAAAGCGTTGATGCGCAGTGTTAAAGAGAAAATGCAAGTTTCCTATTTAGGAACCAGTGTTAAATCATAGCGCAATTGTGTTGAACGTGTTTAAAACACGAGTGTAAGGTCATGGGTATTGTATAATTCATGAGCAGTGTCTGCATGCAAAAATTATTTTAGGGGTTGGACCTGAATCAGGAGGGAGAGGCCCTGACGGACTCTTCAGAGTGTAGGCCTTGGGGGTCACCGGGTTTGAGTACTCCTTTAAGCCTATGCTGATCTCATATGGTTGGAGCATTCTCGCAAAACATCATGACCCTGACTGGTCTCCCTATGATCTTACTTAGTGAGAGTGACCTGACAAACCCATTGTGTGGTGTGTCTTGTTATGTACTCCTAAGCGCCCCAGGGTGGTTTTTCACTGACATGGTACCACATTGCATATAGGATTGAGCCTTAGCATAACTGTTGCATATGATTGCTAATTGATGCGTTATTATATCTTGATCGGAGTGTGGGATTCTTGTGTAAGGTGATTGATGATTGAAAAGTGAATTTTGAATGACGAAGTGGTGAAGTTACGTGAGCTATGTTTAAGCAAGTGGTATCTCATTTATATAATATGTATATTTAATTGTCTTGTTTCTCTATTAGCTAGGAATGTGATATAACTCCCTCCTAGTTTGTTGTTTGTGTTTGGATCCTGTGATGATCTTGAACTTTGTGTTCGGGGGAGCAGATGACTAGGTGAACTGCTTTAAGGAATATTGTGCTGAAGGACGTCAGGACACAACGCTCTGATAAGATGTGACATTGGGATATAAGTTTTTATGTTAATTTTATGATGTTAGTTTATTTTATTTCACCTCACTGATTTAACAAAATATTTTTGTAAATTTGACGGCCTTATTTTGAGCCGAATATATTTTTAATGAGTTTATTTGGTAATTGAAATGAATGTGAACCTTTTACTCATTTGATTTTTGTTTACCAATATATTTTATTTATTTATATATATGTCGGGGTAGAGGGTGTCACACACTCCCAGTGTTCTACTATGAGAAGTTAGTAGGCTACATGCCCTATAGATTTGTGGATCTACTATTTGCGAGCGAGAGGATCGAGGTAGGCCTAAAAGGGGGAAGTTCGACTATGTCGCCCCTGCCAGCACAAGCAACAGAAGATCCAGGTCGACTGGGGCAAAGAGGAAAGAAGGGGACGCTCACGCCGTGACCTCGGCTCTTGCTTGGCTAAAACCTCAATCAACCCCTCACAATACTCATCAATATGCATAGCACCATCCAAGCTTTTCAGCCCGCCCTGGAAACTGCTCCATCTTGACACCCGTCCAACAAAGGACATCTACCCTACCACAAAGAGCCCCCGCTCAAGCCCCGGCTCCTGCAAGGCCTCGTCCCACCGGTGATTTCAATCCTGGCACGAGTTCCAATCCGAGGAGGAACCCTCCAGTGAAGAAGCTTCCGGAGTTCGCCCCGATTCCGACGTCATACGGGGATTTGTTGCCATCCTTAATCGCCAACCAGTTGGCAGTGTTGACCGCCGAAAGAATTTACCAGTCTTATTTCCCGAGGTGGTACAACCCTGACGCAACCTGTGTGTATCACGGTGTACTCCGGGGCGTTCGATCGAGCAGTGCGTGGCCATCAAGCATAAAGTCCAAAGCTTGATTGATGCGGGATGGCTAACATTCCAAGAAGATGGTTCGAATGTGAAGACAAATCCGCTCACCAATCATGGGGGACCGACGGTAAATGCAATAGAGGCGTGCAGCCTACAGAGGCCTAAGCAAATGAAGGATGTGGTAACCTCAAGAAGGTTTATCTTTGAAGCATTGCAAGAGGCGGGTATCATTTCCTTTGACGGGCACAAAGGGGACTCCTGTTTGATGCATTCGGGTGCATCACATGACATGAAGACATGTTCAACGGCGGAGGAGCTATTACAGCAAATGATGGACCAAGGCTGATTTGAGATCAGTAAAGGGAACAAGGGAGAACAGCACGTGTACATGCAGTCGGTGGACAAAGAAAGCCCTGCTAGACCCAAGCCTTTGGTGATACACTTCACCAGGGATGTGGCCTCCCAGAAACCCTGAGGCCCTTGCCCGATTTCGGGTAGCAAACCTGTTTCATTCCCTTATAGAAGCAACAAGGCGGTCCCGTGGGAATACGCCCCTCAGAAGCCAAATGAAAAGAAATAGGATGCCACCGACACTGACTTACCTTCTGCCAAAGTTACCAACATTATCGGCCTAAGTGGTGTGACCTGTAGCGGTCGCATCTTTGCAGCACCTAACCTGTCGGTGCAACCCACGAATGCCAAAGGAAAAGCGAAGGTGGTCGTGGAAGAGACCAACGAAGCGAGCCCCACTCTGGATGAGGATGTTCCGGTTGGGAGATTCGTTGAGAAAGGAGGAGACTTTGGTGGAAAGAAAGTGTCCATGGAAGAAGCCAACGAGTTCCTCTGGATCATTCAACAGAGTGAGTTCAAAGTGACTGAGCAACTCAACAAGACCCCAGCTAGGGTCTCTCTATTAGAGCTACTCATGAGTTCCAAACCTCACCGGGCCTTGCTAGTTAAAGTTTTGACTGAGGCCCACGTGGCCCAAGATATCTTTGTAGAAAGCTTCGAGGGCATCATCAGCAATATCACGGCTAATAACTACCTTACCTTTGTTGAGGAGGAGATCCCTGTCGAAGGGCGGGGACACAATAGGGCCCTACATGTGTTCGTCAAGTGTATGGACCACAATGTGGCTAAGGTACTCATCGACAACGACTCATCGTTTAATGTCATGCCTAAGAGTACACTGAACAAGTTGCCTTTCAACGTGTCACATCTAAGGCTGAGCTCCATGATAGTACCGGCTTTTGACGGCACCCGCTAAAACGTTATAGGGGAGATTGATCTCTCAATTCAAATTGGACCCCACACTTGCCAGATCACCTTCCAAGTGATGGACATTAATCCGACATACAACTATCTTTTGAGTCGACCGTGGATTCACTCGGTTGGGGAGGTCCCTTCGACGCTCCACCAAAAATTGAAGTTCGTGGTGGGAGGGCGTTTGGTCATTGTTGTTAGACAAGTGGCCTTAGATATCTTAAGAAGGGGGGTTGAATTAAGATATTCCAAACTACTTCCCCAATTAAAAATCTATTTCACTTTCTTTTCAAGTTATAAATTCCCTTAACAATGAACTTCTTAAATATTAATTCAAATAAAATAATTTGAATATGAATATAAAGCAATAATAAACAAAGGAGATTAAGGGAAGAGAAAGTGCAAACTCAGATTTATACTGGTTCGGCCACACCCTTGTGCCTACGTCCAGTCCCCAAGCAACCCGCTTGAGAGTTCCACTATCTTGTAAATTCCTTTTACAAGTTCTAAACACACAAGGACAATCCTTCCTTTGTGTTTAGAATTCCTTTACAACAAGAGACCCACGGTCTCTTAATCCCTTAGAGAATGAGGAGAAGAAGAAGAAGAATGAATCTCTCTAGAAAGAGATAGATTTTACAGATTGAGCACTCAAATAATTCCTTAATGAATTTATCTCATTGAATAAGAAGAATGGAAGAAGAATTCTCTCTTCAAGAGAAGAATATTACAATGAAGATCATGTAAGAATCCTTATAGATTTTGCAAGTGTTTGGCCAAGGATTTCTTTTGAGAGAGCATTTGACAATGAAGTTCTTTTGGAATCTCTCTCATTGTCTTTTGAGAGGATAAGACATTTTTTCCAAGCAAAGCTCTCTCTTCAATTTCGTCCCAAGTCACACATATATATAGGCCTTTGATGGCCATTCAAAATCCAAATGATAAGATGTGACTGTTGGCGATAATCCTTGAAAATCCTCCCTGGTAATCGATTACAGAATTAGTGTAATCGATTACACAGTTGTTTTTCTTGAACAGTTGTGACCCTTCATTTAAAATTTGAATTCCCAACGTTCAGAGTCTCTGGTAATCGATTACATATGATGTGTAATCGATTACACACTTTGAAACCATTGGTAATCGATTACATGTATTGGTAATCGATTACATGTGCCTTGAATGACTTGAAACCTTTCATTGTGAGGCAAGGCTTGATTTTGAAGAAATCTTGAAGCAAGAATTTGTTTGTTGAAACAATCTTGTATTAATCTTGAAGCAAAATGAGCCTTGTTTGATTCTTCTTTTGACATCATCAAAATCATGTATACATACATTCACAATTGTCTCGGGGGAAGAGGACATTTTAGTAAGTTGCCCTTCTTCTATGCCATATGATGAAGTTGCGGAAGAATCCTTGGAGATGGCTTTTCAGTCCTTTGAGGTAGTGAGCAATGCTTTGGTGGAATCCCTCCCGATGCGACCCTGCATGTCCGACGCCACGATGATGGTGGCCCATGTGATGTTAGGACATGGGTATAAGCCTGGAATGAGTTTAGGACGGAACAACGATGGAATGGCCAACTTGGTAGAAATCAAGGAAAACCGCAGGAGGTTTGGACTAGGCTATAGGCCCACACATGCTGATGTGAGAATAAGCGCCCTAGAGAGAAGCAGGGGCATGGGCCAACAGCAAAGGCCACAAGTGAAAGAGGCTCATCCATGTCACATCAGCAAGAGTTTCGTGAGTGCAAGCTGGAGGTGTGAAGAGCAAGTCTCCATGATACACGACGAAGCCCCCCAAGACCATTCAAACTGGGAACAACTGTGCCTTCCTGATTTCCAATTAGGAAACTAGCAAGTTGTTGAACGACCCGAAGTTTCCGTGGCGGGCATAATGTAATTCGTTAGTTTTAAGCCTACAGCTGGGCCTAGGCTTTAGGGTTTTCTCCCTATTAGGGCGTTATGTCTTTTTGCTATCAAGATATATAATATAAGATCTTTCCTTCATTTGTTCTTGCACCTTCACTCATTCCCATTCATCTGCATGTTTATTTCTGTTGCGATTAAACAGTACAGATCCGACGATGAGTCCGGTGAAGGTACTAATACCGAGGACCCTAACGTCGATTTTGAATGAATAGCAAGTCAAGCCGAGGATGGAGAAGATGAAGATATGGGGTATTCCCCTGAGCTAGAAAGGATGGTCGCTCAGGAAGATCGAGAGATGAAGTCGCACCGAGAAGAAACGAAAATCATAAACTTGGGTGTTGGCAAGGAAAGGAAAGAGGTAAAGGTTGGTACGGGTATGACCACACTGGTCCGAGATGAATTGGTGGTTTTGCTATGAAACTACCAAGACATCTTCGCTTGGTCGTACCAAGATATGCCTGGTTTGAACCTCGACATTGTACAACATCGGTTATTGTAGAATCCCAGTTGTTCCTTGGTAAAACAAAAGCTAAGAAGGATGAAGCCCGAGATGTCCTTAAAGATCAAAGAAGAGGTGAAAAAGCAGTTTGACACTGGCCTTTTGGCAGTGGCTCGGTACCCCGAATGGGTGGCCAATATTGTGCCGGTCCCTAAGAAGGATGGGAAGGTACAGATGTGTGTGGATTATCGGGACCTAAACCGAGCCAGTCCAAAGGATAACTTCCCTTTACCACACATCGATGTCCTTGTAGATAACAACCAATTTCGCTTTGTTTTCCTTCATGGAGGGGTTATCGGGCTACAATTAGATAAAGATGGTGCTGGAGGACATGGAGAAGACTATGTTCGTTACCTTGTGGGGAACATTCTGTTATAAGGTGATGTCCTTTGGGCTCAAGAACGCCGGGGCAACCTATCAACGGGCTATGGTAGCATTATTCCACGATATGATGCACAAAGAGAATGAAGTCTATGTGGATGACATGATTGCCAAGTCTAGGACCGAGGAGGAACATCTCGTCAACTTGCGAAAGTTGTTCGAGAGACTGCGAAAGTACCAGTTAAGATTGAACGCCGCCAAGTGCACCTTTGGGGTCAAGTCGGGAAAATTGCTTGGTTTCTTCGTAAGTCAGAAAGAGATAGAGGTGGACCTCGAAAAGGTAAAGGCCATTCTTGATATGTCTGAGCCGCGCACCGAAAAGCAAGTTCGAGGTTTCTTGGGGCGCCTGAACTATATAGTAAGGTTCATATCGCAGCTTACCGCTACCTGTGAGCCTCTCTTCAAACTTTTGCGCAAGAATCAGTCGGTCCGATGGAACAACGACTGTCAAGTGGCATTCGATAGGATCAAGCAATGCCTTGTGAACCCTCCTGTGCTAATGCCACCAGTGCCCAGGCGACCTCTTATCCTATACATGACGATGTTGGATGAGTCGATGGGGTGCATGCTGGGGCAGCATGACGATTTCGGAAAGAGAGGACGGGCTATCTATTGCTTGAGCAAAAAGTTCACTGCCTGCGAGATGAATTACTCTCTACTAGAAATGACGTGTTGTGCCTTGGTATGGGCGTCCCATCGTCTAAGGCAATATATGTTAAGCCATACTACTTGGTTGGTATCCAAGATGGACCCAGTCAAGTACATTTTTTAGAAACCCACTCTTACAAGACGGATCGTTCGATGGCAGGCTCTGCTATCTGAGTTTCACATTGTCTATGTCACCCAAAAGGCGATAAAAGGAAGCGCCTTGGTGGACTATCTAGCTCAGCTGCCTCTCAACGACTACCAGCCCATGCATCTGGAATTTTCAGATGAAGACATCATGGCCTTGTTCGGGGAAAAGGTGGAGGACGAGGACAGGGATAAGTGGATCGTGTGGTTCGACGGCGCGTCCAATGCCCTAGGCCATGGGGTTGGGACGGCTTTGGTCTCTCCCGACAACCAATGCATTCCCTTCACGACCAGATTGGGCTTCGATTGCACGAATAATATGGCTGAATACGAGGCATGCGTCCTCGGAATCCAAGCGGCAATTGACTTTAACATCAAATTGCTCAAAGTATACAGAGATTCAGCCTTGGTAATTCACCAGCTGAGGGGAGAATGGGAAACTAGGGATCACAAGTTGATACCCTATCAGGCCTACATCAAGAAACTGGCTGAGTTCTTCGACGAGGTCTCTTTCCACCATGTTCCCAGAGAGGAAAATCAGATGGTTGTTGCGCTTGCCACTCTAGCATCCATGTTTTAGCTAACCGCACATGAAGACTTGCCATACGTCGAGTTCAAATGTTGCAGCAAGCCCACACATTGCTGCTTGATAGAAAAGGAGCAAGACTGTAAATCGTGGTACTTCGACATCAAGCAGTACGTAGAGTATAAGGAGTATCCACAAGGGGTTTCTGACAACGACAAGAGGACGTTGCGGAGGTTGGCAGCTGGTTTCTTTCTAAGCGGAGGTATCCTGTACAAGCAAAATCATGATATGGTTTTGCTCTAATGTGTGGACACTAAAGATGCCGAGTGAATGCTCATGGAGGTACATGAAGGGTCCTTTGGGATGCATGCTAATGGGCATGCAATGGCCAGAAAGATTCTAAAGGCAGGCTATTACTGGCTCACCATGGAAAGTGACTATTGCATCCATGTGAGAAAATGCCTTTGAACGTATTGGCAGCACCCTGGCCCTTCTCTATGTGGGGAATAGATGTGATTGGAACCATTGAGCCTAGGGCTTTGAACAGACATCGCTTCATCTTAGTTGCGATCGACTACTTCACCAAATGGGTTGAAGCTGCTTCATACTACAATGTGACGAGGAGCGTGATGGTTAGATTCATCAAGAAGGAGATAATCTGCCGGTATGGGTTGCCCAGGAAGATTATCACGGACAATGCCACCAACCTGAATAACAAGATGATGAAGTAAATGTGTGAGGATTTCAAGATCCAACACCACAATTTCATGCCTTATAGGCCCAAAATGAATGGGGTGGTTGAGGCGGCCAAAAAGAACATCAAGAAGATCATTCAGAAGATGATTGTGTTATACAAAGATTGGCACGAGATGCTCCCTTTCGCACTACATGGTTATTGAACCTCAGTGCGCACATCAATTGGGGCAACTCCATTTTTGTTGGTGTACGGAATGGAAGTCGTACTGCCGTTTGAAGTAGAGGTCCCCTCTTTAAGGATTCTGGCAGAGTCCGGGTTGAAAGAACCGGAGATGGCCCTGATAAAGCTCCCCGCGAAGAGGTCCAGGAAGGACACCACTAGAGAAGGTTCTAGTGCGACCCCGCAAGCTGACATGGACTTTGACAAACACCAGTTCCAGAGCGCAGAACACCAGTAGCGTTTGGAGACCATCAAGGAATGGTCGTTCCTCAGAAAGAGACAGGTTCAACTGAGGGACGATGAGTTTCTTGACTTTTAGGGAGAGATAGCTCGCAGGCGCTAGGCACCGCTTGTGACACCCATGGCTAAATTCGATCCTAAGATAGTCATGAAGTTCTATGCTAATGCTTGGCCTATCGAGGAGGGGGTCCGAGATATGCGCTCCTGGGTGAGGGGCCAGTGGATTCCTTTCAATGGAGATGCCCTCAGTCAGTTCCTGGGACACCCATTGATCTTGGGAGAGGGCCAGCAATGTGAGTACAACCAGAGGAGGAGTCAGGCCTCTAGCTTTGATGAGGAGGCTATTGCCCAACTGTTATGCATATCGGGGCAAGACTTTGCCCAGACCGCCACAAGGAGACGGGTGCGAATCATGCGCACCAGCATGACCACCCTCACACAGATATGGATGACATTGCAACTTAGCAGCATCCTGCCCAGCGACCACAACTCCGACCTCCATCCTGACATAGGTGAGTGTACACATGGCCCAGCTCATATCTGACGCTATTTATCAATTTGCAGGGATTGCACCTACGAGATACCCTATGGACCCGAAGAAGTCCAATAGGGCCTTGGGGTTTCCCACTCTGATTACGGGCCTCTGTCAATTCTACGGAGTGCATATCGCCCCTAGCAAGGTCATCTGGACGCCTATTAAAAAGGCCTTCATTGAGAAATACTGCACCCCCAGGCAAGCGCAAGGCCAGGCACCGCAGCAGCCAAAGGAGGACCAACAGCCAGCTGTAGATACTCCACCACCGCCTCAAGAGGAGGTACCATCTCTGAGGTCCATCTTTGATCGCCTGCAGAGGATAGAACTTCATATGCACAGGTATATGCATCACGTGACTAGCCAGCAGGTGACTAATCACAGAAGGCAGAGGCAGCTAAACGAGACGTTCTACCATTACAACATGCACCAGCAGAGTCAAGACCCCAGTCCTTTCCCTTGGCCCACCCCCGAGCAATTCGAGGCCACGGTGGCCTGGCCTAGGGACGAGATCAATTTTGAGAGCTCCGAAGGTGGAGACGAAGCCCAGGAGGATGAGGACATGGCCGACATGTTGGACTTCCTCCTGTGAGGAGTCAGAGCTGTACGACCAGGTCGCCAAATTTGTGATTTGTTTTCATTTGGACATTATTGTTTTTGGTTATTTTCTTATTTCCGTTGTGAGTTGACATTATTGCTTTCGGTTATTTTGTTATTTCCGTTGTGATTTCACATTATTGCTTTCGGTTATTTTGTTATTTCCATTGTGATTTGACGTTATCTGCTTCTAGTTATTACGTCCATTGTGATTGAACTGAACATGCCGTTATTGCTTTCAATTATTTGTTGCTCATTGTGAGTAATTTTTCCGCGTCTAACATATTGTCGTATTTTCCTTTCCTATTTTTTTTTTTGTTTAGCGCGGCACGAAAGTGATGCGAGCATAAACATTTGGTTGGTAACCAAGAAGGGGAGCTTCATGCATTTCAAATCATGGTTTCTTTTCTTTGCTTTCTTGCTTGTGACAACTCTGCACATTATTCAGACATTGTCTAGTCCAACGACCTTCCTGTATATCTCTCTTTTGCTTTCTTCTGATCTTTGATTAGGAATTTTTTCTTTTTCATGCTTTCCTCCAATCTTTGATCGGAGATTTTCTCTTTTTCTTTTGCTTTTTGAAGCACATTCACAACTTAACAGTAAATGAAACTTCTTTTTTGGGAGATTCTTCTGTTCTTTCTTTCAAGGGTAAGGGTAAAAATTCCTATCCTGGGTCAAGGTTTATGGCCGAAGGGTTGGGGTTTTGGCTAAAAAGGCTTGCAGAAGGCACGACATGGCGTGTGTTAGGGTATTGGCAAGCGGTTCAGAGATAAGGGAATGTCCCACATTATTTCCATGACACACATATAACAATGATGATTTAGAAATTTATGCAAAACTGATCATGCATGCACCTATGTGGACACTTAAGCATCAAGTTTTGTGGCCATGTAACATTAAGGCTTAGGGTTCATTTTCCCTATTTAAATTCAACTCAGTGTTTCCAAAAGATGTTCTTTTATCAATTTATGCACACATCCAAGTCCATTTAGGCATTCGGGAAAACTTTCACAGCATTCATCCTTCTAGTGTACACAAGTGATTTGGATAAAAGTAAAAAATAATAAAAATCACACAAGTTGGTAGAAAAATCAGTGTCCAAGAAAAAAAAAGTGAAAGGGAAGTGTGCTTGTTGTTTTGGCTCAAAATTTGTTCTACAATTGGTGCCTATTTTATACCAATCTTAGTTCTGAAATTTCAATTGAAAATTATTGTGAAAACAAGTGCCAAAACTAGAGATTTCTTGAGTTTTTTTTTAGTTTTTCTACTCTACTCTAGAGCCATTCTAGGTTTCTCTTTGAGTCCTAGCTTGCTTTTGTGTGCTTTTCATTGCTTTAATTGTTGAATAATCCTTGAAAATTTGTCTTGTTAAAACTCTATTGGTTTAGCTTTCATTTCATTTTTTTGGTCTTTGGTTATTGCTTGTCTCTTTGTTTCCCTGTTTGTGAGTTGCCATATAGGGAATTGGAAAGGAGGATTGGTGTCATCCCTTGAAGAATTTGAGTCAAGAAACAAGGGGTCAACCACCTTAAGAGCTATTGGACTAAAAAGCACTCTGAATTGAGTGAATCACCAAAGAGAGAACCACCAAAATTGAGGACCTTTTTGTAATTTTTTAATTGAGAATTTACTTACCTTCATTGCTTTCAAATTTAATAACAAAAAGGTCTTTCATTGGAAGTAAGTTGGGAGCCTCCAATAGGTCACCCTACATTCATTTGTGTGTAATAATTTTAGGCAATTTTTCCTTAGGATAGTGAGTGTTTTGTTGGGAACCTTAAATGAGGTCATCCAAACACTCTTAGGATCCGCCTAGTTTACATTTCTTTCACTTTAATTTCTTGCTTACTTTCATAGTTTATTTTCTTTGCTAGTCACACCTAGTTTATCTTGTTATTGCATAGTATTTTCTTCTTTCTTATCACGTTTATCTTGAGTTCTTTTGGAACCTTAGCTTTTACCTTTATTACAAACCCCCAACAAGAAAGAACCACAACTTAGGAACCAACATGAGTCATCATTCATATAGTATTAATAGAAATGGTACTAGTCATAAGGACCCTCTATCTAGAATCTTAGATGAGTTAAGTTCCCTCAAGTTATGAAAAGAAAAACAAAAAAGAAAAAAAAAGGAAAAGAGAGGGTAAAAATAAATCAAGATGAGAGGGAACAAATCAAGTTTGGAAATTTATTTACATTTTGGAAACTGTTAGTCATCTTTTACGACTAATTTTTGTATAGAAAAGTTTCCAAAATGTAAATAAATCTCCCAATTTATGGTTATTTTTTGGTAGGATTGTAAATATTTCTAGTTTAGTTTTCATTTGTGCTAAGTAGAAGCATTCCTATTGAATTTAATGTAAATTTCACTTCAATTTCAGGTAAAAAGGAGAAAATTATGAAGGTTCAAAAAGTGTTGTCTCGCAAAGCCTGAACCATGCGCTTAGCGAGACCAAACCGCTAAGCGAGATAGCAGAATGTGCTTAGCGCGTATGCAGCTCGCTAAGCGAGGCAGTTGTCTCTTTTGCGCTAAGCACAAGATTGGCGCTAAGCCAAATATCACTTACTCGCGCTAAGCGCGAGGATGGCGCTAAGCGCGCCTTCGAGGTCAGAAAGCCATTTTTAAGCCTGATTTGCACAGAAAAAAAGAGAAAGCGTGAAGAGAGTATGACAATGTGAAAGAGGTTTGAATTGACTATGAATTGTGTGCAAAGAACAGAGGAAAAGCTGAGCAAGGAAGCAAAGGTCCTAACTTTTAGGTAGATTCTAGGTGTTAGATTTATTTTCTAGGTTCTTAGAAGTGGAGGAGACATCCCCACTACTTTGTCATCTGGTAATTTCTCTAAAACCCTTCTCATATTTCTAAAAGCTACTCCCTTGTAATGGAGGGCTAAAATCCTTTGTTGGGAATTTCTACTGAGCACTTGATGTAAACATTTTTATTATCTATTTGAGGTTATTTTCATCTGTTCAATGTTTATATCTAAGCTTATTGTATGCATGTTTGTGGTTTGATCACCCATTGATGTGTTGTTAGGAACTTTAGCATTGACAGATGTATTGTTTCCTTGGAACTTGATAGAGCAGGACAAGATAACTGTAGTGCTAGACATAGTGTGCAGGGTTCTAGTTTTTATTATGATGCTGTTTAAATTAGGCTAAGTTTAACAAGAGACATTTGCGAACAAAGCTTAGTTTAAATTAGTTCAAACTCACGAGACATCGGTGTTAGTATTTTTGTCCTCAGCATAGAACACAAGAATAATTTCAAATAGAGAAAAATCCTAATTGCATCAAGTATCTCGGTGGAAGGACCCAACGCTTTTACTTATTTGTTTTCACACTCAATTGTTCACGTTTACTGTTTCTTTGATTACAATAGAATATACCTTTGTTTTCAATTCATAATACTTAATTCTTTTTATAAATAGTTGTATTTTGAATGACGCTTTTCCAAGTAAAACAGGTTCCTTGAGTTCGATACTCGAATCATTCCGTTTTAATTATTTACTTGACGATCCGGTGCACTTACCGGTAGATTTTGCACCCACACAAACAAGTAGTATTCCTAAGGGCATAAACAAGTATTTTGGCGCTGTTGCCAGGGAATCTTTTTTTATTTAGAAAAGTTTAGTTCAAATTGCAGGCGTTTATTTTTTTTTTATTTTTTATTTTTTTAATACAGTTTATTTTGTGAAGATTTAGTTACTGTATAATTCTTTGTTCTTTGAAATTGGTTAATTGTTATTTTGCTTGATTTGCATGCAAAGAAGGTCTTCTGTAGATGTTTTGATTCCCATAGACTTGGAAATTAGCACAGCTTTGAGGAAAAGGAACGCCGAAAGAAATAGAAAGTCTTTGCAAGACATTGAGGCAGCAACAATTCAGGAAGAACCTCTATCTTCTGAGGCATCTTCTAGTTTTCTAAAAAAAAAAGGGAATCTCACACAGTATTAATTGAAGCCAATATCATGGCTGATGAGCCAAGACGAGTGACCCTGGAAGATTACTCAAGTACTTTTGTGCCACAATTCTTCACAAGCATTGTGTGGCCAAAGGTACAAGCTCAGAATATAACCTATCCATATTCATTAATTCAATTAATTCAGAACAATTTGTTTCATGGTCTGCCCAATGAAGACCCGAATGCACATCTAGCTACCTATATTGAGATATGCAATACTATTAGAATAGCTGGTGTGCCTGAGGATGCTATTAGATTGAGCTTGTTTTCATTTTCTTTGTTTGGAGAGGCGAAAAGATGGCTCCATTCATTTAAAGGTAACAGTCTTAAGACTTGGGATGAAGTAGTTGAAAAATTCTTGAAGAAATACTTCCTAGAGTCTAAGACTGCTGAAGGAAAAGCTGTCATCTCATCCTTTCATCAATTTCCAGATGAGTCCTTGAGTGAGGCTTTGAAAAGATTTCGTGGGTTACTAAGAAAGACGCCTACTCATGGGTTTTCCGAACCAATCCAGCTCAATATTTTCATTGACAGGTTAAGGCCACAATCCAAGCAGCTTTTAGATGCTTCTGCAGGGGGAAAAATAAAATTGAAAACCCCTGAAGAAGCCATGGAATTGATTGCAAATATGGCTACTAGTGACCATGCAATTTTACGTGATAGAGCACACATCCCAACCAAAAGAAGCCTGTTGGAGCTCACATAACAGGACGCATTGTTGGCACAGAACAAGTTGTTATCCAAGCAACTTGAAGCATTAACAGAAACATTGAGAAAGTTGCCAACCCAATTACATTCTGGACAACCTTCACCCTCTTCTGTTTTGCAGGTTGCAGGTTGTTTTATATATGGTGGAGCACATGATTCTGGCTACTGCATTCCCACAGAAGATACAACACATGAAGTGAACTATATGGGTAACTAGCCAAGACCAAACTTTAATGCAGGTGGGTATTCTGGATTTCAACATGGCCAGCAATATAATCAGCAACAGGGACAGTGGAAAACTAACCTTGGCAATCAGTTCAATAAAGACCAGGGTGGACCATCTAGCAGGTCACAACAACAAGGGCCTAGTCTTTATGATAGAACAACGAAGCTGGAAGAGACTCTTGCTCAGTTCATGCAAGTATCCATGTCCAATCAAAAGAGCATAAAGTCAGCCATCAAGAATCTAGAAGTCTAGGTTGGACAGTTGGCAAAACAATTTGCAGACCGACCGTCAAGCAACTTTGGAGCCAACACAGAGAAGAATCCTAAGGAGGAGTGCAAGGCTGTTATGACTAGAAGCAAAATGGTGAGCATGAATGAAGGAGAGAAGAGGATAGGTGAAGAAAAACAACAACTGGTGACTGAGCCAGCAATTGATCCAGTGGTGGAACCTTTGAGTGAGACTGAGGAAGAAGTGGAAGTAGAAGATGATCAGCAAAAGGAGATACCAATAATTGTGAGTGAAAAATAAATAAGTGAGAAGGAAAAAAAGGAAAAAGAAAATGAAAAAGATAAAGAAAAAGAAAATGAAAATGAAAAAAATGAGAAAAATGAAAAAGAAAAAGAGAGAAAAGAAGAGAAGAGAAAAAGCAAGAGTGAGTGTGCTAGAGAGAAAAAGAAAGAAGCATCTCCAGCTGAAAGGAGAGAAGTATCATATCCTTTGGTACCTTCTAGGAAAGACAAAGAAATACATCTAGCTAGAATTTTGGATATTTTCAAGAAGCTAGAAATTACCATGCCCTTTGGAGAAGCTCTACAGCAGATGCCGCTCTATGCTAAATTTCTAAAAGACATGCTAACTAGGAAGAATAAGTACATCCATAGTGACAGCATAGTTGTGGAGGGAAACTGCAGCGCCGTAATTCAACATATCCTTCCACCAAAACATAAAGATTCAGGCTGCGTCACTATACCTTGTTCTATAGGTGAAGTTTCTGTTGGCAAAGCTCTTATTAATTTGGGAGCCAGTATTAATTTGATGTCGCTTTCCATGTGCCGGAGACTTGGAGAGTTGGAGATAATGCCTACTAGGATGACTTTACAGTTAGCAGATCGCTCCATCACCAGACCTTATGGAGTGATTGAGGATGTTCTGGTTCGAGTCAAGCATCTTATCTTTCCTGCTGACTTCATTGTAATGGACATTGAGGAAGATGCAGATATTCCCTTAATTTTGGGACGTCCATTTATGTCTACTGAAAGCTGTGTAGTGGACATGGGGAAGAAAAAGTTAGAAATAGGTATTGAAGACCAACAGATCAGCTTTGATCTATTTAATGAAGAAAGAAAATTGTTAAACTAGAATGTTTGTTTACAGATGAAGGAGTTTAATGAGAAGGTTTTGAAGGAGAGAACCAAGATTGATTCAGGATAACAAAGAACTATGCGTCAAGCTAATGACGTTAAACGAGCGCTTACTGGGAGGCAACCCAGCCTTTTTTTAATTTGTTTTTCTTGCATTTAGTTAAGTTGAGTGCTTGTGATTGTATGAATTTGCATGTTTAGTATTGAAAAGGGGGTTAAAAAGCTTTGGTGAAGTTGTGGACAGAAAAATAACTTTAAAAAAAATTGTTGTCCATTCGCTAAGCGCCATTTTCTTCACGCGCTAAGCGAGCTCTTGCTTGCGGTAAGCGCATTGACCCCTGATCATTGGCTGAACGTTCTCGCTAAGCGCATCTGAGGCGCTAAGCCCAAAAGCTTTTCTGGAATTTAATTTTTGGAATTGGGCTAAGCGCACAGACTCGCTAAGTGCAAAAACCTCTCTGGAATTTATTTCTTTCGAATTGAGCTAAGCGAGCCTATTTGCGCTAAGCGCGACCATCACTGCAATTAAGGAGCATTCTATTCGCTAAGCGTGGCTCAGCCCGCTAAGCGAGAGTTACAGAACCAATCAGAGCTGCAAAATGCGATAAGCGCATATCTTCGCGCTAAGCCCAAAAACTTCTATGGATTGTTTTTATTTTGAATTGGGCTTCACGAGCAGACGCGCTAAGCATATGGGCCTTTAAAACTCAAACGTCATATGGACTCGCTAAGCGCGGTTGTGAGCTAAGCGAGCCATACGAAACTGCTAAAAATAATAAGGCACAATTGCCTTAGGCAGTTACCATTTCACTCTTACAAAGCATATTTCTCACTCTTTGCATTCATCTGCATTTTGCTCACAATCCTGTAGTGCCTGCATCTACTTCCTTTTCACAACTACTTTCAGCAATCCAAGTAAGCTTCTTGACCTTGTTTTCATTTTAATTTTTAGTTTTGAACTCTAAGTTAGTCAACATAGTTAGCATTAGGTTGAATTTATGTTAATACTTAGTTCTGTTAGGTTAGTTGTTAGTTAGAGTAGAGTTAGGGTTTTATCCTGGTTGCAATGTGCTTGTTTTGATTAGGGTTAGATGGCCTAATAGGGGCCTAAGTGAAGGGCTGAGAAAGCCCTTGTTTTTCTGGAAATCACGATGAGCGCGCTAAGCGCCTTGTTGCGCTAAGCGATTTCATCGTTTCTGATAAACATATGGATTTTCATATGAACACGCTAAGCGCGGCCTATCGCGCTAAGCGCGTTCATATTATCTGTTGAATTTAAATGTTGAACTCGCTAAGCGCAACTGTGTGCTAAGCGAGTGTTGTGTATCAAACACTTAGAATTTTTGTGTTTTGTTGTGTGCTAAGCGTGCCTGTCACGCTAAACGCAATTACCTCTCTGTTTTTATATTTCTTGGAATTGAACTTAGTGAGTCTGCTTGTTAAGCCTGTGTTGTCCAGTAGAGTAGTCGCGCTAAGCGCGCCTTGCAGCACTAAGCGCTAATCTCTCTGTCTTTAAAAATTATGGAATTGGGCTTAGCAAAGCATGCTCACTAAGCCTATTCTACAGAAAAAAAAAATTTGTGTTCAACCGCTAAACGTGTGGCTATCGCGCTTAGCTCATGAGTAAAATTTCATAAGGCGCGCTAAGCGCAGCCGTTGCGCTAAGTGCCCAGCCTTAATTTCAGTTTTATTTTCTGCTTTTCACTTTGAACAAATCTTGTCTTATGATTCTTTTGTTTTGTAGATGACTTCCCGAAAGAGAAAAGCACCAGCTTCAGTGTCCCAAGCTAGGTATGATAGATCAAGATTTGTATCCCAAGATGCCTGGGACCGCTACGCAGACAATGTCCTTGGTCGGAAGATCCTTCTGGAAAGGAATGTGAA
Organism: Glycine max; assembly: GCF_000004515.6. Classification (NCBI taxonomy): domain Eukaryota; kingdom Viridiplantae; phylum Streptophyta; class Magnoliopsida; order Fabales; family Fabaceae; genus Glycine; species Glycine max. The sequence goes on along the minus strand of NC_038248.2, from coordinate 25,111,291 downwards.
GTTGTACATTACAGAATTTGATGAATTCAGGAGATAAATTGAGAGGAGGAATTGGCATAAGGAGTTCACTAACTTCTCTGGAGGGAGCATTGACATGACATTAGTGAAGGAATTCTATGTCAACCTTTATGACCTTGAAGATAAATCACCAAAGCAGGTGAGGGTGTGAGGGCACCTAATTAAATTTGATGATGACGCCCTCAACACCCTTTTGAAGACACCAGTGGTCATCGAGAAAGGGGAGAGCTTGCCCTCTTACTCCAAGTTCTGCAGGTTGAGGCCAGATTCTTAAGAGCTTGCAGCCCGTCTATGTATCCCTGGGAGGGGATTTAAGCTAAATGTAGACGGACTGCCTCTGAAGATTTTGAGGAAAAATCTTACTACTCTGGCCCAAACCTGGAGTGTTCTACCTTTTTCTAACTTAGCCCCAACATCTCATACTTCAGATATTACTTTGGATAGGGCTAAGTTAATCTACGGGCTTGTAATGCAGATGAATATGAACTTGGGATCCCTCATCTCAAGTCAGATTTCTCTCTTCACGCAGCATGACTCCTCGAGGCTAGGTTTTCCAGCCCTTATTACTGGTTTATGCTAGGCCCGAGGAGTCACATCTGATTCTCTGACCTTTGAATCCCTGAGCCCAGCCATTAATTTGGCTTATATTAAAAAGAATTGTTGGAATCTGGATGACCCTTCGGTCACTTTTCGAGGAACCCGCAAATCTAGGGCCAGAGGATCTAAGGCATCATCTACTTCAGCTCCCCCTACCTCAGTTCCTTCTACATCAGCTCCTTCTACCTCTCATCTCCCTCTAGCTCCAGCAACTCCAATTCTTTTGGATCCTTCTTCTCAGAGCTCCGAGCCATTCTTTTCTATGTTGTAGAGCCTACATCAGGGCCAGCTCCTGATCATGCAGAGCTTGCAGAATGTGGTCCACCAGCGGCCGATAATGAGCATTGAAGAATTTATTCAACAGGTGGCCTGGTCAGGAGTTCAGCCTTCTCCTTTGGGAGGGGGTGAGGCCTCCGCAACTCAGGAGCCTCAATGGGATCAACAGGAGGACATTCCAAAGGCCGCAGAGCCTACACCTCCTAAGGCATTCACTTTAGAGTCTGATCCAGTTGTTGTACAGGTTCAGGAGGATGTTACAGCAGCAAAGCCCTCTCCATCAGAGCCTTTTATTTTTTAGGCTGATCCAGCTATATCCCCTCATCCTGATCCATCTGCACCAGTGTCGGACCTACCTCTTTCTCAGGATCCATCATCTGCACCAGCACTGGACCTGAATGAGCATGCACAAGATCATTGACAAGATCAAGATTTTTATTTCCTTGCATTTTGAACAATTTATTATTATCATGTCTTTAGAACATTTTATAATTTAGATTTATGTTTCAACTTTTAAAATTCAGTTTATGGTTTTTGGTTGTTTGGTAGCTTGTATAAAGCGTGATTGAACAGTGCATTGACATTATCCAGTGGTTTGATGCTTTGTTTTGAAATTCAGTGATCAATTGTATGATGTGAGTGAACTGAAATGCGCAGATCATATGCCTTGAATAAGCATGCAGTTATTAGAAAAGAAAGAACATGGAATTAGGATTATGATTAAAAATGTTAGTTGGTTTGTCAGGTTCATTGTGAAGGAATGCATTGGCCGCAACCCAGTGAGAGTGTGATCTTTGGACCAAGACATTTATAGTAGCCAAGATGAGGCTAATACTTCGCCTTCCTCTAGTGAAAGTGAAGAAGCAAAATGGAAAGAATCTAGTGAAGATATCTACCCCCAAGAAGAAGGACAACCTTTAATGGTTAAGGAGGAGTGTGAGGAGGTAAGTGTCTCCTCCAAGAGGTTAGCTAAGAAGGAAAGACATTTTGAAATAAAGACAAATATTAAAGAAATTTTTCCTCTTAGACAACCTCCATATTTTCTCCTTTGTAAAAAGACACTTGTTAGCATTGTCACACCTCTTAGGCTTGAGTTTATTCCTCAAGTAAAGGAGTTGTTGGATGAGGGTTTGGTTCGCAAGAGCTTAAATCCTTGTGCTTTGTTGGTGCTCACAATAGATATTATTAGACACCAAATCCCTAAAATAGGTGGTATGATGAATGTTTTGAGTGGTGCAACCCTCTTTTGTAAAATCACTCGTGCACCCAACATCTTCATGATTTGTGTACATAGGGACTCATTAGGTAGGTTTGTTCTTATTTTTAGTTTCAATGCAAACTTAGGTACTCATATAGGACACCTTAGGTTTGTCATACTTTTTGGTAGGAATAATCAACATGAAAAAACAGAAAAATGTATATTTTATTGCATTACTTTTCTTAATTTTTTAAATAGTGATCAAGGGGTTCCCATGAATCCTAAGAGAATAAAAGTCATTCATGAGTGGCCCACTCCACCAAGTATAAGAAAAATTTGGGACTTCCATGACTTAACAAACTTTTACAAAAGGTTTGTCCCATATTTTTCTACACTTGTAGCACCACTCATTGAGTTGGTGAGGAACCATGTTCCTTCATGGAAAGATGCCCAGAAAATGGGTTTTCAGACCATACCTTACTTCAACATACCAAACACAACTAGTACATATGTTTTTGTTCTTTTTATAGATGTTGAGGAAAAAAACCTAAAGTTTCAAGAACCTCGAGATTTGAGGTCAAATCTTTTTCAAGGGGGAGGAAATGATGCAATCATACCCCGTAAGGGCATTGGATAGAAAACTCCAAGAAGATTGGGCCAGAGATGCAAGAGAAGGCCCTAGGGTTCTCATGAGCCTTAGGGTAGACTTCGAGCCCATGAGCTAAGTATGAGCTCGCTTGTCTTTGTACATATTAGATTAAAGTTTCATTATTTTTTGGCCTTGTATTTAGGGCTCCATAATATAGGTAAGGTACCCTAGAAATGTAAGATTTTTCAGCCCTTGTATTTTAGGGCACCTAGACTAGTTCTTATATTAGGGGTAATTTTGTAATTTCACATGCATTAAATGAATATTTGATGTGTGTGATTGAAAATAAATTTAATTGAATTGAGAGAAGCTCAATCCAATTTAATTTTAGAGGGGGAGGTGAGCATTTGCTTGCTACACCTCATTGTCACATCATATAGTCACACTTTGTGCATGTCCTTCATGTTTTACATGCCTTACGACATCTAAGCACACTTAGTGGAGAGAATCTTGAACTTGATCTTCGATTAGTGGGTTGAACCATAGCTAAAATTTACTAATCATAATTAGTGAAATTTTGGCTCCACAAATTCAATTTCAAATTCAAGTGAAATTTGAATAGAAATTCAAATTTTTCTCCAATTTTGTGTGACACTTAGGATATAAATAGAGACCATATGTGAGCATTTTTTCAACTTTGATCATTTGAGAATTACACTTCAAAGTTCAAACCTCTTGTGAGGCACAAATTTCGTGCTCCTTCTCTCCTTCTCCCTCCATTCTTCTTGTCCTACCTTCAAGCTCTTATTCATGGCTTCCTATGGTGGTGGGCTTCTGCTTGACTCATCTTCTCCTTGAAGTGGCGTCTCCAATCATCTTTCTTCCTTCTCCATTCAACTGTCATGATCTTCAAGAAGCAAAGGACTCCATTGATGAAGAAAATCCAAGGCCTACAAGCTCCAATGGAGCTACATCAATAACCTTTGTTTAAATTGTTGCATAATTTTCTATTCCTTAATTATGACAGGAATTGATGACGGTGGTGGTAAATAACATCAATTAGACGGATCTTAGCGATTGTTACTGGACGTGATGACTACACAAATGCAATGTTTGTTGAACCGTAACAATGAAGAGCTCTAAGGACGAATAGAAGGACTAAAGCACCAAATGAATCAGAATGTTGGGAGACCTTATGGTGGGAACAGAAGGGCCAATGATGGACTAAACCGAATGGAAGGGCAGCACAGAATTAAGGGAGTAAACTCAATGTACCCCCTTTCAAGGGGAGGAGTGATCCAAATGCCTACCTTGACTAGGAAATGAAGATTCAACATGTATTCTCTTGGAATGATTATACTAAAGAGCATAAGGTGAAGTTAGCAGCAGTTAAATTCTCAAACTATGCCCTTGTTTGGTGGAATAAAAATCAAAGAGAGACGATGAGAGAGGAGGGGTGAGAGATAGATACATGGAGTGAGATGAGAAGGGTTATGCGAAAGAGGTATGTTCCAACTAGCTACAACAGAACCATGCAACAGAAACTCCAGAGGTTGTCCCAGGAAAGTTTGACTATGGAGGGGTACTACAATGAGATGGAGATAACACTAGTCAGGGCCAACATTGAAGAGAACACTGAAGACACAATGACTCGTTTTCTGAGTGACCAAAATCCTGACATTAAAGATGTTGTTAAATAACAGGAGTACGTGGAATTAGATGATTTGTTGCATAAGGCAGTCCGGGTTGAACAGCAGCTGAAAAGGAAAATTACAACAACAAGGAACTCATCCAACAATTTCAACCAGAACTGGACCATCATATCCAAGAAGGAGGGAGGCAACTCGTCCAGTCCCTATGGAAAGTCAGCAGTTTTCAGTGTCGAAACCAAGCATAATTTTGCCTTATCATCCAAGACTGGTACCAGAAACATAAAATGCTTCAAATGCTTAGGTGGAGGACATATTGCTTCTGAGTGTCCAACTAGGAGGACTATGATCATGAAGGCAGATGGAGAAATCACCAGTGAATCTGAAATCAGTGAAGAAGAAGTGGAAGAAGAGCTTGAGGAGGAAACTATGTAGGGTGATATGCTAATGGTGAAGAGGCTCATGGGAAGTCAGATGCAGCCACTGGACGACACCCAAAGAGAAAATATTTTTCACACTAGATGTACAATTAATGATATGTTTATTGTTGATGGAGGGAGTTGTACCAATGTTGCAAGTTCTAGTTTAGTGTCCAAACTTAATTTGGATACTAAGCCCCATCGTAGGCCATACAAACTTTAATGGCTTAATAAAGATGAAGAGGTAAAAGTGACTCAACAGGTTGAGGTGTGTCCCACCATTGGAAGATACAATGATAGGATGCCATGTGATGTGGTTTCAATGGAGGCGACTCATATACTTTTAGGAAGACCATGGCAGTATGACACCAAGGCAATGCATGATGGCTTCACCAACAAGATTTCTTTTCAGCACCATAACCAAAAAATTATTTTTAAACCTCTATCTCCTAGAGAAGTGTGTGATGATCAAATCAGAATGAAAGAAAAGAGAGAATAAGATAAAAGAAAAGAGTGAAACTCCAAAGAGGAATAGGAAAAAGAAGAGTGATACACATGAAAGAAATAGTGATACACATGAGAGAAAATTTAATTGTGTAGCAAAGGTGAGTGAAGTGAGGAAAGTGTTACTTACTCGTGAGCCGCTCTATCTATTGTACTACAAAGACACTAGAGGAAGAAAGCTTCCTTGAGAAGTTAAAGGGAGGCTACTCACCCCTCCAATAGTTAAGTTCACCCCATGCCAAAATACATGAAAATATAATGTGAAGCTTCCTTGAGAAGCAAGGAAGGTAGCTTCCTTGGGAAGCAAGGAAGAAAGGTTCCTTGAGAAGCTAGAAGGGCCTACTCACACCCCTTAAGCTCACCTCATGCCAAAATACATGAAAATATAAAAAAGTCCCTACTGCAAATACTACTCAAAATGCTCTAAAATACAAGACTAAAATCATATACTACTATGGCACCCTTAACTTGTACCCTTAATTTGTAAGGTACCCTATAAACCTAAAATGGCCAAAATACAAGACCCAAAAAAAAAAATCTATTCTAATATGTATAAAGATAAGTGGACTCATACTTATCTCATGGACCCAAACTCAACCCTAAGGCTCATGAGAATCCTAGGACCTTCTCTTGCATTTTTGGTCCAATCTTATTGGAGTCTTCTATTCAATGTCCTTGAGGGGTAGAAATGCATCAATATATATGTGTGTGTCCTTACTTCGAAAATAAGAGAATTCTCAGAGAACTTAACTTTCAAAACCTCTCTAAACATCTTTGGTCAAACTCTTGCAAATTATTGAAAATTATTCCAATAACTTCAAGTTATATCATTTGCTTTAAAAGAGAAAAATCATTATGTTCATCTTATAAAACTCAATTGTAATCAAGAGACTGTTTGTCTCTTGACGTGTGAGAAACTCGAACACAAGGGTGAGAGATTCCAATATGTGTTCAAAGATTGTAAAAGATTTATAAAAATAATGGAAAATCCCAAGAGAGTTATGGGAAGTGACCAAACCAGTATAAATCAAGTTTACAATTATCTCTTCCCCTATCTCATTTATTTTATTGCAATTTACTTTGTCTTGTACATTTAAAGAATATTGTTAAATTGATTGTTGTTTCTTCTTCTACATTATAAATCTATCACATATCATTTAAAAGGAAATTAAAACTTGTTAGTCGAAAGACTTAATTCACCCCCCCCCCTTCTCTCAAGTTATTGAGACCATTTGTTCAAGAAAAACCTCAATATTGATTTTTTAAAAACTAATGTTGTCTAAGCACTCACAACATCAATTTTTTAAAAACTGATGTTGAAATAAGAATCTTAACATTGACTTTTAAAAAAACCAATGTTAAAATCGGTGTTAATAATGACATTGCATTTACAAAAATTCCACCATGTTTTTGTTAACATCGATTTTATGAAAATCGGTGTTAAATTGACGATGTTAAAAGTTTTTTTAGTAGTGTATATATCTTATTATACGACATCACTTTTTCTAAAAACCAATGTCGTATATTGGATTTCAACATCGGTTTTCATAACTGATGTTAACATTGATATTTTATTTTTAGTAAATAACTTCTTAAATATTTAGTTGGTTGAAGATGACATTTTAAGTGAAGTAATTTTCTGCAAAAAAAAAAAAAAAAGTGAAGTAATTTCTTAAATATATTAATTATTGATTATTAGAACAAACTAGTAGTAAGATAAATACACATACACATATTAATAAAGTAGCAAAAAAAGAGAAAGAAAGCTTGTTTTAGCACCTGGAAGAAAGCTTGGTTAGGACATTTGAATGAACTGAGGGGAATGGGGTTGTGCCTACCTGTTGAAGCTACTTTTCATAGAACTCCTTTATTCCCTTGTGCTCAACCATTGGCTTTTGCAAATAATCATAAAAATAGTATGGACTTGGAACTATAACACATAATATATGGCTGCCAAATACAAACCAAAATCGAAATCCAAAACTACAACATCACCTGGAATGAGGTCGTGAACACTATGATCCTCTCATGATGAGAATCCTGAAACTGGTCAAATACAGACTAAAGGCCCAAGTGGAGAAGGATAAAGCCTCCGAGTAGAGAAGGATGAAGGCCTAGAGGCAAAGACACTATCAAGACTATTAATTGTTGCTGAAGGCCCAAACTAATTTAAAGGCCCAAGTTAAATATGTTTAGTTATAATTTTTATTTATTGTAATTTTGGCCCAAACTGTTTAGAAGGCTCATGTCTATTTTTATCTTTTTATTCAGATACACTATAAGTATTGGTTTTTATTTTCAATAAAGAAACTTTTGGCATTTGATAAAATTTGGTGAGAGTTTCTCTCTGGGTTCCTTGTTGAACCAATCTCAGACTTATCAAGGTAATCCTTGTGGCGTCTACCCTGACTTATCTTCCTTCACCAAAAGTGGCATCTACCCTGACTTATCTTCCTTCACTGGAAGTGGCGTCATCCAAATCTCCGTAGCCTGTATCAAGCGATCCGCTCCTAGTCAGGTTCACATCATCTGGTATCAGAGCTTCAGCTCTTGATACAAGTTCTATCCTATCCTATTATTTTTCTTTGTAATTTGTCCAGGTTCGTGTTTTGTCCTTGTTCTGTTATTTGTTTTCTTGTTTGTGTCTTGTTGCGTTCATGTTTGTGTCTTTGTTTCGTTCTTGTTCTTGTTCTTGTCACATTTTTGTTCTTGGTCTTGTTTCTTGTGTCTTTCAGACTTTGTGTCAAAAAAAAAATTTGTTTGAGTTTTGTTTCAAGTAAAAAAAAAGTTGTAGAAATTAAAAAAAAAAGAAGAAAAACAAAAGTGGGTGTTTGATCTTTGAACACGAAATTGAGGCAGTCAGAGGCTTTTTTTAGCAGAAAATTGTGTACCAAATCCCCTTATCTGGATTCTCCTCTGAATTCTGAGCGTTTTGATATATAGTGGGCCTCAAACGGACAACCGTAGCAAAAGTTATGAGCATTTGAAGTTTACTGGTCATATCTGTTATCCTATCTGTTATCTGATTTGTTATCATATCTGTTATCCAAATTAAATCTAATTTGTTATCCAAATCCAATCTAATCTGTTATCCAAATCAAATCTAATATATTATCCAAATCAAATCTAATCTTTTATCAAAATCAAATCCAACCTGCTATCCAAATCAAGTCCAAGTTGTTATCCCAAATCAAATATGTTTCTCAGTCTGTGATAATTATATTGTCTTTCCTTTTATTTTATATTACCTTGTGTGTCTAATTTGATTCATTCAGGAACTTAAGAGGGAACGCGAGTGGTAAAAGGCAAGAGGGAATACATTACACAAAAGCCTATATTGAGAGCATCAAACACGAGTGAATTACCATCAAAGAGAGAAACATGTGAGTAGAGTGTGGTGAGGTACTGAATCTTTTTTTTAAATTACTGCAAATTTCTTTGTTCCTTAATCATGGCAGGAGCTGGTGACAATGGTGGTGTATATCATCAACTAGACGGATTTCAGCACTTATTACTGGACGCGATAACTAAACAAATGCAACGTTTGTTGAAACGTAACAATGAAGAGCTCTACATGCGAATAGAAGGACTAGAGCACCAAATGAATTCAAATACTGGAAGACCTTATGGTGGCAACAAAAGGGTCAATGATGGATCGAACCGAATAGAGGGGCAAGACAGAATTGAGGGAGTAAAACTCAATGTATCATCTTTTAAAGTCAAGAGTGACCCAGACGCCTACCTTACCTGGGAGATGAAGATTCAGCATGCATTCTCCTACAATGATTATCCGGAAGAGCAGAAGGTGAAGTTAGCAATAGCTACATTCTCATATTATGCCCTTGTTTGGTGGAAGAAAAATCAAAGAAAGATGAAGAGAGAAGAAGGGCGGGAGATAGATACATGGACTGAGCTGAGAAGGGTTATGCGAAAGAGGTATGTTCCAACTAGCTACAGTAGAACCATGCGACAGAAACTCCAGAGGTTATCCCAGGGAAGTTTGATTGTTGAGGACAAGGAGATGGAGATGGCACTAGTGAGGGCCAACATTGAATAGGACACCAAAGCAGTGCATGATGGCTTCACCAACAAGATTTCTTTCCAGCACCATGACCAGAAAATTATTCATAAACCTCTATCCCTCATAGAAGTGTGTGATGACCAAATCAGAAGGAGAGAAAAGAGAGAACATGGCAAAGGATTTTTTTTCTATGGAATTCACAAGAAAAACCTTTCTACTTAAATTGATATGAAATAAGAGGAATTTTTTTCATTTTTAAGTTTCTAAAAAATTAAATTAAATTTTAAAAATAGTAATTAATTTTATGTTAAGAAAAAAATAAAATAACTGTTTATTATTTAAGTTAAATTTATTTTTAATTAATATAAGAATATTATATATATATATATATATATATATATTTTCTTTTTCTCTTCTATTGATCCAAATAAGGTGATAGTTTTTTTTACTTCTTTATTTTTTTAATTCATTAATATCTTTTTATTTTAATTCTCTTTTATTTCTAAATTTTATATTTTTCAATCCTATTTCTCTTTTTTTTTCTATTTCATTTCAAAGAAAGCTCTATTGTTTGCCTCAAATAGGAGAGAAGTACGGGACTTAATCCAAGTAATAAGTTGAGGAAATTGTACTAGTACTAGAGAGTTATCCTCTTTATTCCACAAGCAAGTGCAACAAGAAAACGAAGCTCCGGAATCAAGTGTCACTCTTGGGACAAGTTTCATGAGTTATGGGAGATATTATTCAATCATATGTAATTCATTTGACAGCAAAAGAATGGAAGTGTGTGAGTGCATAGTGTGAGTGTGTGAGCGAGTGCATAGTGTGAATGTGTGTGAAGAGCTTCTTTGTTCCAATAACTGGTATCCAAAGCAGAAGTTCAAGATCCTTGGATACTGAAATTGAGATGGCTTCCTCGAATGGAAATTTTCAAGCATGCATGCCTGTTCTCAAAGGCAAGAACTATGATGATTGGTGTGCTCAGATGAAGGTAATCTTTCGATTTCAAGATGTGACAGAAGTGGTGCAAGAAGGGGTTCAAGAACTTGACATGAACCCAACTGATGCACAGAAGGTGGCTCACCGCGATTTGATGAAAAGAGATGCAAAGACGTTCATTATTCATCAATGTGTATATGCAGATAATTTTCAGAAAATTAGATCTGCTGATACTGCAAAGAAGGCATGGGATACTCTAGAGAAATCCTATGCAGGGGATAGCAAACTCAAGAAGGTGAAGTTGCAAACCTTGAGAAGGCAGTATGAACTTCTACAAATGAGTGATCAAGAAAGCATTGGTGAGTTATTTTCTCGAATCTTGGCAATTACAAATCAAATGAATGCTTATGGTGACAAGCAATCAGACTTGGGGATCATTGACAAGGTATTAAGAACCTTGACACCAAGATTTGATCATATAGTGGTGGCAATTGAGCAAGGCCAGAATCTTGAAGAAATAAAGATTGAAGAACTGCAAGGAATTCTTGAAGCTCAAGAGATGAGGCTCAATGAAAGAAATTCACAAAGATCAACTGAGCAAGCTATCCAAGCCCAAACAACCAAAGGGAACAACTATGATGGTGGCAAGAATAAGAAGGGAAAGGGAAAGTGGAAGAACAATAAGTGGAAGGGGTCAAGTGAGGGCTCCAGCAGTTCTGGAAATCATAACCAGAATGAAGAAACTGACAAGAAAAGTTGAGGGAATCACAAATTGGGCAAGAAGAAATTCAACAAGAAAGGGATTCAGTGTTACAACTGTCAGAAATGAAGACATTTTGCAGATGAATGCAGAAATAAAAGGGTTCCAAGAAATGCAGATGAGGCTCAATTGGCACAAGATGAGGATTCTGACTCTGATAAAGTGTTACTAATGGCAACAACAAACTCAAAAGAAGACAATGTTAATCTGTGGTATCTTGACACAGACTGTTCCAATCACATGACTGGACATAGAGAGTGGTTTGTAAACATTGATGATAAGGTGAAGAGCAAGATCAAGTTTGCAGATAACAGCTCTGTAACTGCGGAAGGCATTGGAAAGGTGATGATTCAGAGGAAGGATGGACAGCACTCATTTATCAATGATGTGCTATATGTTCCCAATATGAAGAATAATTTGCTGGGCTTGGGACAGTTGCTAGAAAAGGGCTACTCAATGCAGATGGAGGACAGTCAAATGAAGATATTTGATAGCAAGAGGAGGCTGATTCTAAAGGCCTCTTTGTCAAGAAACAGAACATTCAAGATTGGAATTCAGATTGCAGAATTTCAATGCTTGGTTGCTTCCATAAGTGATGAAAGCTGGATGTGGCATCACAGGTTTGGTCATCTAAATTTTAGGAGTTTAAGTGAATTGAAAAGTAAGAAAATGGTTCATAGTCTTCCCCAAATTGAGATACCAAAACAATTATGTGTTGAGTGTTGTGTGTCAAAGCAACCAAGGAATTCTTTCAAGTCAGAAATTCCAATCAGATCCAAAAGAAAGCTTGAAGTGATCTATTTTGATGTGTGTGATCCTTTTGAAGTGAAATCCCTAGGAGGTAACAATTACTTTGTGTCATTCATTGATGAATTTACTAAAAAAATGTGGATCTATTTCATTAAGCAGAGAAGTGAAGTGCTTAACATTTTTAAGAAGTTTAAGTTCTTGAGTGAAAAGCAAAGTGATAAGGTAATCAAAGTGCTTAGAACAGATGGAGGTGGTGAGTATGACTCACATGAATTTCAAGTATTTTGTGATGAATAGGGGATAATTCATGAAGTGACATCTCCCTATACACCTCAGCATAATGGTGTTGCTGAGAGAAAAAACAACCGTTTTGAACATGGCCAGGAGCATGATGAAAGGGAAGGGAATGCCTCATTATTTCTGGGGAAAGGCAACTTCTACGGCTGTGTATATTCTGAACAGGTGTCCCACTAAGAGATTGCAGGGATACACACCTGAAGAAGCATGGTCAGAAAAGAAGCCTAGTGTGAGTCATTTCAAAATATTTGATTCATTGTGCTTTAGGCATGTGCCTGAGCAGAACAGAAAGAAACTTGATGACAAGGCTAAACCAATGATACTCATTAGATATCATCCAACTAGTGCCTACAAACTGTATGATCCTAGAATGAGGAAGGTTGTGATTAGCAGAGTTGTCTTGATAGATGAAACAAAGGGCTGGAATTGGGAAATAAATGTTGTTGACAATGGTGGAAGAAAGGTGATTGTGAACCTTGAAGACAAACAAAGTGAAGAGGATGTACCATCATGTGGAGTGCAACTCAGAAAATCACAAAGAGAGAGACAAGTACCACAAACACTCAGAGAATATGAATTGTATCCTGATACAGCAATCATTGCAAAAGGGGATTTTGTGCACTTTGCTCTACTTGTTGAATCAGAACCAATGAGTCATGATGAAGCCTCACAAAGTTCACATTGGAGAGCAGCTATGGAAGAAGAATTGAGATCAATTGAGAAGAATCAGACTTGGGAGTTAGTACATTTACCTCAAGGAAAAAAGACCAATTGATGTGAAGTGGGTTTATAAGACTAAAGTAAAGCCTAATGGAGATGTGTCCAAGTATAAGGCAAAATTAGTAGCAAGGGGATTTTTTTGCAAAAACATGGCTTGGATTACAATGAGGTTTTCGCTCCAATTGCAAGACTTGAAACTGTTAAGCTCATTGTGGCAGCTACTTGCAACAGAAATTGGTCTCTATATCAACTGGATGTGAAGTCAGCATTTTTGAATGGGCCACTTGAAGAAGAAGTCCACATAACTCAACCACCTGGTTATGTAGTTGCATGACAAGAGGAAAAAGTCTACAAGTTGAATAAGACACTATATGGCCTCAAGCAGGCTCCTAGAGCCTGGAATATGAAAATTGATAGCTTCCTAGTCCAGCAGAATTTCACCAAGTGCACTACTGAGCATGGAGTTTATGTCATAAACACAGATTCAGGTGAGTTTTTTGTAATATGTCTATATGTAGATGATTTGCTAGTGACTGGCAGTAGTGAAGAAGATATAAGAGTGTTCAAAGGAAGAATAATGAATAAATTTGGGATGTCTGATCTTGATGAACTATCATACTTCCTGGGTATTGAATTTGTTTCTACCAGTAAAGGGATTTTCATGCATCAAAAGAAGTATGCATAAGACATCCTAAAGAGGTTCAATATGATGGATTGCAATTCTGTTATCACACCAACAGAAACTGGAATTAAGCTGCAAATAGATGGGGATGAGAAAGAAGTTGATCCTACCTTGTACAAGAAAATTGTAGGCTCATTGAGATACCTATGTAACACCAAACCTGATATTGCCTATTGTGTTAGGTTGATAAGTAGGTTTATGGAGAAACCAAAGACACCTCACTTCTTGGCAACAAAGAGGATTCTGAGGTATGTGAAAGGAACATTGGATCTTGGCATTTTACATCCTTATAGTCACAAGAATATAGAAGGAGAAGTGTTTGATTATAGTGATTCAGATTGGTGTGGTGATAAGGATGATAGAAAAAACACTACTGGTTATGTTTTCAAATTTCGAACATCACCAATCTCTTGGTGTTCAAAGAAGCAGAGTGTAGTTGCTTTGTCAACATGTGAAGCAAAATATATTGTTGCTGCTATGGCAGTCTGTCAAGCTCTATGGCTGTAAGCTTTAATGAAAGAACTAAACTTGAGAAATTGCAGTCCTATGAGGTTGTTGATGGATAATAAATCAGCAATTGATTTAGCTAAGCATCATGTGGCACATGGCAGGAGTAAACATATTGAAACCAAGTTTCATTTCCTGCGTGATCAAGTGAGTAAGGAGAAGCTTGAATTGGAGTTTTACAGGTCTGAAGATCAAGTTGCAGACATACTAACTAAGCCATTGAAGTTTATCAAGTTCAAGGAATTGAGAGACAAGTTAGGAGTGACATCCTTGACAAATCTGAATTAAGGAGGGATGTTGATGTATGTTTTAATTCAGTTAGTTAATTAGGAGTTAGTTAGTTTGACAACTATGAAGATAGTTGTAGTTACATATACAGTGTGTATAAAAATAATAGTGATCATGAATGAGATGTATGAAAGTGCAGAAGTTTTATTTAGAATTCTAAGTTCCCTCTATTTTCTCAATCAATTCTTTCATCTTCTCTTATTCTCTAACATAGAGTGAGTGAGTGCATAGTGTGAGTGTGTATGAAGAGCTTCTTTGTTCCAACAATAGTGAGGCATCACAGAGGAATAGAAAAAGGAAGAGTGATACACTTGAGAGATGGAGTGATACACAAGAGAGAGAGAGAGTGATAATTCTAATCAGTTAACTATTTATGTTTCTCCTAGTATTCAACCCTTATTGCAGGAATTTAAAGATGTCTTTCCCAAGGAGATTCCTCATGGACTGCCACCTTCAAGAAGCATAAAACATCAAGTTGATCTCCTTCCAGAAGCTTCATTGCCTAACAGGCCAACTTACAACAGCAAGCCCCAAGAGACTCAGCATAAGGATGCACAGGCCAAAGTTGAGTATGTGAAAAGATTGTATGACCAAGTGAAGGTGCAAATTGCAAAGAAGAATGAAAGTTATACCAAGCAAGCCAACAAGAAAAGGAAGGAAGTAGTACTTGAACCCGGTGATAATCTTGGACATTTGAGGACAAATGTTTACCAAGAAGGAGGGAATGATGAGAATCCTGAAACTGGTCAAATACAGGCTAAAGGTCCAAGTGGAGAAGGATGAAGGCCTAAGTGGAGAAGGATAAAGTCCCGAGTGGAGAAGGGTGAAGGCCCAAGTGGAGAAGGATGAAGACCCAGAGGCAGAGACACGATCAAGACTATTAATTGTTGTTGAAGGCTCAAATTAATTTAAAGACCCAAGTTAAATATGTTTTTAGTTATAATTTTTATTTATTGTAATTTTGGTCCAAACTGTTTAGAAGGTCCATGTCTATTTTTATCTTTTTGTTCAAATACACTATAAGTATTGGTTTTTATTTTCAATAAAGAAACTTTTGGCACTTGATAAAATTTGGTGAGAGTTTCTCTCTGGGTTCCTTGTTGAACCAATCTCATACTTATCAAGATAATCCTTGTGGCGTCTACCCTGACTTATCTTCATTCATTGGAAGTGGCGTCTACCCTGACTTATCTTCCTTCACTGGAAGTGGCATCATCCAAATATTCGTAGTCTGTATCAAGTGATCCGCTCCTAGTCAAGTTCACATCATCTCATCCCCACAACTAGACCACAGGTCCACAACCCATCTATGAAGTATTTATAGATCAGAGAATGCCTGAGAAGAAAGTTGAGTTTGAGGTTCAAGTTCTTTTCCACTGCATTTAGTAGGAACCATTTCCGTCATTAGTTGCTCAATGGAACCAAAACTGGAAGCGAGTGGGATCATGGGGAGATCAGCACCACTAACCTCTTCAAATTGACTGAAAACAGTTCAGAAGTTCCAAGAATTAAATGGACAATGCATAATTAGATAGATTAACTAGAAAGTTTTAAGTAAATAATACTAGTCAAGACACTTATACCTCATAAGGTAGACATCAATGGACCCATTGTGCTTCTAAGAATGATTTTATATCTTCTCTCTCGATGGTCTACAGCCTGGTGCATATAGAAGCAACAATTCTCCATCATGCATCAAGAACATCAGTTTTAAAAAGTTCGTGAACCTTTCATTAATTTATGCCCTAAACTTACTTCCTCAGGATTTGGGACTTCCAGGGTGGTTCCATGCAGAGCTTTAATTGCTATTAGAGTTTCATTCAGCTTGCAAAAATGAACTGGTCTTAACAAAAAAAAATCCTTAATAATAGTAATAATAATAATAATGAGATTTAACAAGAGAACACAACAAAAGCAATGTTTATAATAACAAGTGATAAGGTGGCACATAAAAAGAACTGAAATTTGTATAAATTAATAATATACTGGCAACAATTTACTTTTTCTTATGTAACAGAGGACTAAGGGAAAATCAATCGAATAGAGAGTAGATTACTTCTGGTTGTTTTCATTTTCACTCAAATTCCTCCGTCTTTCTTGCATTTCCCAACAAAAAGTTTAGAAAAATCAGCATTGGCTAACAATTCTAAAATAGCAAATATCTATTTTTTCTATTGTGAAGAAACCACATTACCTTATTTGATCATCTAATCCCTGCTCCTCCGAAGAAAGTTTCTCAACTTCTGCCTGCAAGACAAAGGCCAACAACATAATTTACAATATGCTGCAACATGCTACTAACTACAAAGTCATTTTGATACTTTTAAATATATTCATATCACGAATCATGAAAAATATAGAACTTAACCAACAAAGGTCTGGATCCAATAAAAAATAAAATAAGAGTAAGATAATTTTGTTTGCAAACTTTCTTAGTTTTATCTGGCCAGTTTAAGCTCAACCAAGTAAACATACATATCACATCATCTTTCATTTCAATTCTCTAATTACTCTCAATATTTCTTCTTGTGTTATTCTGCACTTCCCAAATCTGATGTCTTTAACCCCCACACAGTCCGTGTGTACTCTAATTTAGACTTCAAGCTCCCATATGCAAAGTATGGGAAGAAAAGCTACACCCCAGAAAATCTAAACTTTGAAATTCAATTCTTGAAAGTTAAAAACTGAAAATGAAAGTTGAATAAAAAAGCAAACAGGTAAAGGTAACTTGAGTCAAAGAGGAGAAAAAAAAATTATTAGCAGATGGAGGTTGGGTAGCTAACAAGAAATTGTCATTGTTAAATATCAATTTCAAACATTCCAATTTCCACAGCAAATAGTTGCTTCTCGTTCTCACACACAGCAACATTGTTCCCACCAATCCACCGCATAGGTGGCTGTCCAATTCTTAACACAAACTTTGATTTTGGAAACCCAACCCAACTATTTTCCTCAATAGCATTTTTACAAACACGTTATAGGCTTCATTATACTTGGTATGTTTTTCATCTTCCAAACCTTTGCATGCACTGTGCTTCTGCAATTTTCAATTTTAATCCACGATAGAATACTCTCTAACTATGAAAACAACTAGAAAAAAAATTCAGGCTAGCGCTCACACAAAATCTACAAACTGCATTAAATTAGGGGAAAATAAACACAGAACAGAGAAAACAAAACAATTGGAAAAAAAGAATACTTAAAATTCGATACGACTATGAGATTGGAGATTACAGAGAAATGATTGAGCGTAAAGAAGAAGACCAAATCCGTTCGCACTTTGCAGTAACTGTGCATTAACCGGATTAGAATCAGCCAACACCTGCCGCGAAGTTGAACCCTTGTTAGTCCCATTTGCCGATGCATTTTACTTTAGCGTGACATTCTGCTCGTAGAGAAAAAACAACAAAACCAAGTAAAATACGATTAGAATTTGAAGTCCTCAATTTTCTCACCTTCCCAGCGACACCTCAATTTTACCGCGACATTATTAAGCACGATACATAAACCGAAAAGATTTCATAATTAATTAAGATTTAAAAAATGAAATTTAAATTAAAAGTTTTAACTTTTAAATGAAGAAAATAGAAGATGAACTAACTACCTTGGAAGCTTTTTATCCAGGAGCTGTTTTAGCCTTGGGCCTCTTCCTCTTCTTGTGATTCTCAGTGTTGGAGTAATCCTCATCGCGTTCGTCCTCTATCTCATTCTTTTCGATGGGCTCTGGTGGCTTGTGAGGAAAGAACGTCGACTGGACCAGCCGCTGGTGAACACTACGTCGCGGCGGTTCGACGGCAGTATTGCAGGAGGGACTGAGTTGAGTAATAGTGGTGTCCATCTCGATGGAATTGAATTAAATTGATGAGATCTATGAGATAGGATTTTGGGATTTGAGGTTAAAGGAAAAGAGGAACATGATTTTGAGAGTTAAAAGATTGACAACATCATTCTTTTCAAAAAAAAAAAAAAACCGATAGTAATGGATCAATCACAATATTATTAATTTTTTATAAAATCAATGTTCATTGAGTACCAATAACATCAATTTTATAATAAATCCATGTTAAACTACTCCTAATAACATTCACCGTTTGTTTGATGTTAAAGATAAAATTTTATTTATTAAAATGTGACTGTACATTTTTATTTTTGAAGTCAATTTTCTTAAAATTAATATTGAATGAGCATGTTAAAAATATGTTTTTTTTAGTAGTGTGTATTTTATATGGCACATAAGTGCCATAAACTTTATTTAGAATTTTAGGATGTGTACCGTTATGTTTTTGTTTCCGCTTATTTAACTTTGATATTCTTATAATTTAAGTTTTTAAAATTTAGAAATATAAGCAAATAAAAGATAATATTCTTTAGGTGTTACATTAAAAAGATAAAAAAAAATTAAAAGATATAAACAAGGTGTAAATTGTAATCACAGAGATGCAACGTAAGAGTCAAAAGCATAGAATGAAGAATAGTAATAGTTCAAATTAGTTTCTAGAACACTAATCAGTGTAGTTTCTAGATTTATAAAAATGTAATCAAAATATTCTTATATTTTTTTAAAATTTAGTAAATGGCAGTCATTTTAGTCTTTTGTTTAATAATTTCAAAAATTATATTATATAAATTATTGTTAATTGATAACATTAGAAACTAAAATGATGTACATTATCTGTTGACTTAAGGGATTAAAATCACCTTTTTATAATTTAAAAATTAAAATGGTTAAATTTGGATACTAATTTAGTGTAATACTAAATTATTACATTATTTTCCATCCATAAATAAATAAATAAAAAGAGATAATTTTCTATCTTGTCGTATACTCGCATCGTATTTCAAGAGATCGGGATGTAGTTATTTATTACTTATTCCATACTTCAAAATGATCACATAACACTATAGCAGTTATTTATTTATAGCACTCTACGTAGGAATAAAACCTACTCAAGGTGCTACTTATTCCAAAGACATGATGGCTATATATATCTTAATTAACCTCAAACTAAATTAAACACTACCCTTAATAGCATCACTGTATTTATTTTGACCATCATTGAATCTGTCCCAAAGCATGACTCCACCATACTTGGCAGAACCCTTGATAGCAGGAAGAACCTGGGAGGTCAACACATCAGCAGGAACAAACCCACTACCAGCAGCTGCAGTAGAAGCTGGCAGTCCCAAGAACACTTGTTTGGCCTGGCTTGAGGTCCATTGGTTCCAAGAATTGATGAGATTGTTGGTGCTGCCACTAGAGTACTGGCATGGAGGGTTGTTGTAGAACTGAACCCACACATAGTCAAAGAGGCCAGTTTTGATGGCTGAGTCCAAGTGAGCATCAGGGATTGGACACTGTGGGGCTGCAGCCAAGTACACCTTCTTCTGTGAGCTGAACCCATTGAGGGCCCTTGCAAGTTCATCCCAATGGTTGCCGCCACCGGCCTCAATGTCAAAGTCTATGCCATCGAGGACAGCATCGCCCAATGGGCGGGAACTCGACTGTCCTCCGAGGAAGTTGTTCCAAAGAAAGGTTGCAAGCTGTGTTGCTTCCTCGGCTGAGCCGAGGGAGTAGCTCCCACTGGCTCCTCCGAGGGAGAGTAGCACTTTGATGCCTTTGCCCTGGCACGCCTTGATTTCGTCGCTGAATTTGGTGCAGCCGTTGGTGCTGGGTTCACAGTGGCCAGCGAGGTTTAGTTGGGGGGTTTGGCCATTGCCAAATGTGGACAAGAATGCTATGTTCACAAATTGGTAGTTGCCAGTGTTGCATGCGTCTGCCAAGGAGCCTTCGTTTCCGTTTTGACCCCAATAGATGGCAATTCCTGCAGCGTGGGAGGACTTGAAGAGGGAAATGAGCAATAGAGGGAAGAGTAATAATAGGGGTGAAACTTGTTTGAGGGATGCCATGTTAATTTCTTTGACTTGAAGTGTTTGTGATTTGTTAGCTTGTTGGTTTGGTTCAAGGAATGTGGAGAGGGTACCTATTTATAAGTGGTGGAAGGCATGTGTGTACAAAATGTTGGGGGAAGATATTGTTTATTTTTGTTAAGTTCGGTAAGAAATATTGTTTGCATTCATCCGCAAAAGGAAAAGTAAAAGAAATGTAATTTCGCGCATTCTCCGGTCTAAAGTACTCTTGACTAACTAATAAAAAAAGTACTTTTGACTAATCAAGCTAGCAATATCCAAGCATAGTTATCAATACTAAATCCAATGAGACGCGCGGTTTCACCAGTTGTATTGATAATGGGGAATGATTTTTAGACACTCAAAGGTTACAAATTAATACTTCATTAATATTCTTAATTTTTCTCAATCTTTTCTTATCACATGATATATTACATCTATCATTTCTTTCTTTCTCCAAGTGTAGATTAACATAGTTATTCAAGAAACATTTGGCATTGAAAGCCAATAAAGTTAATGATAGGATAATATAGAAACTTGTACTACCTAGAGTAGAAAATCAATAAAGAACAGACTAAATTAAAACTAGTAAATATATATATAAGGTAATAGTGCAAAAAAAGAGATATACAAGATGAGTGGGCTAATTAAGAGAGAAAAAAAGATGACGAACTCAATTATCTCTTTTAGCAAAATTAATATTATAATAAATTAACATTTACTTTTAATATATATATATATATATATATATATATATATATATATATATATATACACGTATAAATTGTTATTTTAACTATGTATTATAAATCTTCATCTTGGAGGATACTTTATATAATCTTTTTATTCTAGTTTTAAATTTCACATGATATTATTATGAACATAATTAATTAATTAATTCTAGAAGTTAATTTTTTACACTTATATAATTTTTTGTAACCACGTTGAGTGTTTTTGGTGAGTGAGAGCTGAGTGAAACACTGTGAGGTTATTCTTGAGAGTTTGAGTGATACACTGTAAGAATACTTCTAGTAAAAGGAGAAGGATATGGAGAATGCTATGAAATTAAGGATTATCGTTGGTCGAAGAGGAGGATGATGGTTTTGTTTTCAAGGTTCCAATGAAAATAATTTCAATATTGATGCTAAACTTCGTATGGTGGGTGGATTCCTCACTGAACGCTGCATCAAAAACCACATCATGAACAACTGCATGTCAAAGATATGGAGGCCAAAGAAAGGAGTTATGATAACAGAAGCTGAAGGAGGTGTGTCTTTCTTTAATTTCCAGTTTTTTCATAAGCTGGACATGCAACGTGTTATGGACGATGGGCAATGGTTGATTGATAGTCAACTTTTAATACTAGGAAGGTTGGAAGAAGGAGTGTAATCCCCAGCCACATTGATTTGTTGATGTTAAAATATGATACAAATTTCTAGAATAAAGAAGAAGATCCTAAAATCTCATGATTTATCTAGAAGTTAAATGTACTAGAAAAGTATAAGAGTATTGTTAAGAACAATCTAGAAAGATTTAGGACCAAAGTAGACGATAGTATTCTAGACTATTGTATAAAGTGTAAAAAAATCTCTCTAAAAATATGATGTCACCAACCTTGCTTGCCTATAAATAGGCTTACAACACCTTAATGTAATGAGTTTTGAGAAATCAATGAAAGTTCCTCCTTCCATTGTCTAACCACGCCTTTATCCTATGCACCTTTATCCTAAACCTAACTATCAATCACCATCCAACAACTAACTATCTTTTTATTCCCCTAATATATTATTAGCAATGGTATCAGAGCTATATTCGGTCATCTACTTGATGTATAAATATCATGCAACTACTTTCAAAAAATTCCACCATATTCTAAAATACTCAACCATGATCAATACTACCCAAACTTTATCTATTCTTGTCCTTATTTTCAGAGGAGAAAATTATGACTATTGGAGCATCAAAATGAAGAAAGTTTTTTGCTCTCAAGATTTATGGAACATTGTAGAAGAATAATCCATTGCTCTTACAAACACTTCAACTTTCACTGCAGCACAAAAGAATGAGTTAAAGGATAATAAGCAAAAAGATTCAAGGGCATTGTATAGTTTACAACAATTAGTCAATGATGCAATTTTTCCAAGAATAATGGATGCCATAAATGCTAACAATGCATGGAGTACACTGCACTAGAAGGTTTAGGGAAATGACAAGGTACGTGCCATTAAACTTCCAAATCTATAAGACGGGACTTTGAGGTAATAAAGATGAAGGAGTTTGAGACTGTGAAAGACTTTTATTCTAGGATAAAAGAAATAGTTAGTCAAATGAGAGCATGCAGGAAAAATATTCTTGACAAGAAAATTGTTGAAAAAAATTCTTATTTGTATTCCCTATAGATATGACGCAATTGTGACTGCAATAGAGCAAACCAAAGATCTATCTACTTTATGAGTGACAAAACTTATGGGTTCTTTTGAAGCGTATGAACAAAGATTGAAAAGGCACAATGAAGACTTTGTCGGTAATGCCTCTCAATCAAAGCTCAAATTACGGTCTCAAAATAAAGAAAATGGTGGAAAGAAAAATGGAGAAGTTTATAGAAATAAAGAGAATTCTTGAAATTTCTCTAAGACTAATCAAGAAAAATCTCCTCCATGTGGCATCTACAAAAAGACAAGCCAATTAGAGAAGGATTGTTGGTATCGTGGAAGACCACAATGCCATTATTGTAAGAAATTTGGACATATAGAGATCATGACAATGAGAAACATTTTTTTTATGCTACTCAAGATTCCAATGATGAGATAGGTAGAAACTGGTACTTGGATAGCGGTTGCAGCAATCACATGGCTAATGATAGAAGCATCTTCAAGGAAATTGGTGACATTGTCAAAGTCAAAGTTTGATTGGGAAATGGCACCATGGTAGAATCAAAAGGAAAAAGCACTGTCACGGTGGAGAAAAAGAAAGGTACAAGATTCACAAAGATGTCTTATCAGTTCCCAATCTTAAAGAAATTCTCAAGCATTGGACAAATGATGGAGAAAAGCTATTCTCTTCACTTTGAAGGAGATACTTGCACTATCTATGATAAAAGTAACAAAAGGCAAGAGATTGCCAAAGTTAAAATGGAGAAAGGAAATAGAAGTTTTCCAATAAGCTTTAAGTATACTACTAACACTAGCATTGCCATGAGAGCAATAATTGATGCATGATTCAAGGTTATGGCATCAAAGGTTTGGTCACTTTAATACTCAAGCTTTGAAGCTTCTATATAAGGAGAATATGATAAAAGGTCTACCATATTTGAAAGAAGATAATGAAGCTTGTGAAAGATGTCTTCTTGGGAAGCAACACAGATTATCATTGTCGCAACCTACCCTTCAGCGGGGGTGCGAAAAGGCCAAAATTATAGGCCGGGGAATTTGTCTCCAAGGGAGAAAATGAGCGGAGTCGCCACCAACTTCTATTTGAGGAAAACGTTAGAAAAACCAAAAAGGCAAAGGCGTTGATAAAATCAAACCTACGTAGTTCTTTAAGTCTGAAAATTTGAGTGTTACATTGATTTTATGTTTTTCTGAAAGATTGATTTTAATTGCAAACAAAAGTCATTTAAGGCGTTGGACCTTGAAACAATGTTTTAAACTTCAAAAAGCGGAGAGAATCGTTAAGGCGTTGGACCTTAAAATGATCTCAGGCGATATTTTGATGAAGTGAAGAAGTTTATGAGTTGGTTTTATTTTGGTTTTTGTTTATTAACCTTCAATCCTTTTTTGAAGATAACTTCAACACTAATGATCGGTTAAAACTTACTTTACAAAAGAAAAGTGATCACCGATAATAGGAGAAGGAGATGAAGATGCACAAAAAAATAAAGGGGACCCCTAAGGGTACATAGATTGCATTCAAATCCTTAAAGATAAACACTAACCGGATGAAGAACGAAGAACGACCAAAGAACGATGTAGAAATCAATTGCAGTCGCGATTCAACGGTGATTTAACTTCTTTTTCTCTTCTTTCTCTCCAAACCTTCACCTCTAGACCTCTAAACCTCCCTCTCAGTCCCTCTTCACGCTTATTTATAGCAAAACAAGGCATTTGGGGTCATGACAGCTCGCCTAGGTGAGCTGAGCTTGCCCAGGCAAGTTGGTTACTTCACCATGAAGTTATTTGGTGGCCCAGGCGAGCCAGAGGCTAGCTTGGGCAAGCCAGGGTTCAAAAAAGCCTTAAAATGACCCTTTTGCCCTCCCCTTTGGGTATTTTTGCATCCTTGATCAAAACATCAAAAAACCTTTCGTATTGCACGACACCTAGTGTCAAGCAGCTTAATTCGGCTAGCAATAATCAAAATGTTAGCAAATGATAGTCCCCGGACGAAATTAGTGTATGACAGTTGCCCTTCTTTGCTTATCTTTTATTGGTAATAAAAGGGAATAAAGATAAGGACATTAATTTTGTTCAAGCGATCTTGCTATTCGACCGGGCAACCAAGGAAGTGAAACCAAGAAAACATGAGAACATTGAAGTTCTTCTTTTTTCTCTTTTTTTCTCTTTTTTTTCAAAGCATGGAAACAGAGGGCGTCGAGTCCTATAAAGCAAAAACAAGGATATTGAGTCCTATAAAAGACAAAATACATTGAAATCTTTGAAATGTAAATGAAGGCATTGTCGTCTTTTGAAAGCGTAAATGACTGAAGATATTGTCGTCTTTTAAAATGTAATTGAAGACATTGTCATCTTTTGAAAATGTAAATGACTAAAGACATTGTCGTCTTTTAAAATGTAAATGAAGACATTATCGTCTTTTGAAAGCATAAATGACTAAAGACATTGTTGTCTTTTGAAAGCATAAATGACTGAAAACATTGTCGTCTTTTGAAATGTAAATGAAGACATTGTCATCTTGACAAAAGACATTGAAGTCTTTGAAATGTAAAGGGCAGATGACCTTGATTGTCTCTACAAGACAAAAGACTCTGATAGTCTTTGAAAAGTAAAGGCGGATGACATTGATAGTCTCTGTAAGACAAAAGACTCTGATAGTCTTTGAAAAATAAAGGAGCATATGACCTTGATTGTCTCTGCAAGACAAAAGACTATGATAGTCTTTGAAAAGTAAAGATGGATGACATTGATAGTCTCTGCAAGGCAAAAGACTCTGATAGTCTTTGAAATGTAAATGACAGAGGACTTTGAGTCCTATGAAAGCATCAAAACAGAGGACTTTGAGTCCTATGAAAGATAAAGGCGAGGACTATGAGTCCTACGAAAGATAAAAATGAGGACTTTGAGTCCTATGAAAGATAAAGGCGAGGACTTTGAGTCCTATGAAAGGTAAAAGCGAGGACTTTGAGTTCTACGAAACATGCCAATAGGTACTAGTACCAAAGGGCTTAACCTTATGAGAAAGCAAGAGGTTGACTCTTTGAGAGGGTCTCTCACCCTCAAAAGATAGGACATTAGATTTAGGAAATTGGTATATATAGAGAAGTCTATGCACTTATGAACGTGATTTTTAGGATGCAGATGCATGCAACCTTCATCTTGAAATGCTAGTAATGCAAAATAATTTTGAACCATGAAAATTATGTAATGCTCATGACATTCTTTCCTATTTTTTTTTTATTTTTGATTTGATTCTTTTTGCCTTTGTTTTTTCTTTTGTGGAAAACATAGATTGGTTGTCTCTTTCTGGAAGACGCGATAATTCGTGCAACCTCATTCTTTTTTTTTTTTTGCAAATCTCCTTGGGGACTCCCTCTGAGTGTATGTTTTGTTTGATGACTTGAAAATTTGAGTGACGACAATGGAGCTGTTTGACATTCAATCAATCAAAATATTGATCCTAGGGTTTTCCCCTTTCCTTTTAAAAACTTTGATTATTCTGCACAACAAGAAAACATAAGGCTTCGAGATCAATCATGTGCCCCATTGAAGGATGGCAATGAATTGTCACACTTTGGTATGTGACCAAGTGAAACTTTCCTGATAGAGTGATGCCAAAGGTTTGTCGATCCTACTGAAACTTGATGACATGGGCTGATCACGAAAGAATTTATATAACGAAGCTACCCTTGGATTCGAAATAAAATCCTAAGAGTTTGCATGAGAGACTAACATAAAATGTTTGGGCATCTTCCACGAGCTCTTGGTCAAATGAGTTTTCTTCTCAAATGTGCAAGTGCGAACCTCAGGGTTTTTTTTTCTTTTATATATATTTTTTCAACAATCACAAGCGTGTGTGGGTTTCATTCCAGAATCCCAACTAAAAAACAAAATTAGTCATTCCTTGATCCACATGGGCTTTATTGGGCTTGTAACGTGGTTAGGGGTAAGAGGGCTATGAAAGAAAGGATTAAAGAGGCTCAAAGAGTGTTTAAGGGTTATATTGAGTAAGAACCTCAAGAGTGTTGCTTGTACCTTTTGGGTTGGGCTCTACTCCTTTTGTCTCATACATTAATCTTTCATTGCACTTTTGTGCCTTTCTTGTAGAATTTGGAGATCTTCTGTCTCTCTTTTTTTTCTTCACTCGCCTTTGGCGGATTTTCTTTTCTTTTTTCTTTTCATTGTTGCCCAACTTCATGCATGTGTTGTTTGCATTGCTCTTCCCGCTGGTTAGCGGTTGTTCCTACTCAGGGTTTCTATTTTGCCTTTGCTTTTTTGTTTTTTTTTTTGTTTTTAGAAAACAAATATGCTTTGGCTCGAAGGGGGGTAGCAAAGGATAAGCTAGTGTTTAGGATGTTGAAACATGGTCATGTGTCATTTCAAATCTTGACTTAGATCCTTTTGTAATTTGGATTTTGGGACAAAACCTTAATAACACGCCCCTGATTGTTTTTTTCTTTTTTTTAATTTTTTTTATTACCCTAATTTTTGCCAAGGCCGCCCTTTCGGGTTCTCGACCTACTGGGTAAGAACTTCTGATCTGCTCCTAGGTTTGCTTAAGGCTCATGCATGGTGCCTCTCATTGCCCCAATGTAGGGCTCTGAGATATCTATTGTTGTCTTTTGTCACGACCTTGTAGCAAGGAAAAATGAAGGAAATTGTACAGATTCTCAAAAATGAATTTTCAAGGACAATAAACATTTAAAGAATTTTCAATTGACAGATTAAGTTGGACGACTCTTGTTCTTGATAACTCTTCTCTCAAAAATAAAAACTTTTGGGAATGATAAAATGAGGTCACATGAATGTTTGTACTTTTTATTTGAAACATAGTCAATCAAACTTTTTACTCGTCGTTTACGACACTCTCACCAAACCTGTAGAACGAGAAATTTCTGATTGAACAGACTTGGAAGTCAAACTCAAGAGCGTAGGTTGCTTGAGCAAATAAACCAACGGCTTACATTCACATTCCAGTGGAAGTTAAATAAGCAAAGATGTAATTGTGAGAGAATGAGAGACAAGGGCATCAAATTTATCCATATTATTAGCATTGTGACTGTTGTTTACAGTAATGGCATAAACTTGAAAATCTTAATGAGTCATTGGAGATATCTAACAACAACCTTCAAATTGACCCATGCATAGTGTCGCTTGCCAATGTCATAATTCACAAGTTATTATCCTCCTCAAATTTTAGCCAGCCCGAATCAATAAGACTTTGCACCTTATGTTTCAGGGTCATATAATGCTCAATGGAATGCCCCGGAATTCCTCCATGATAAGCACATGTTGCGTTCGAGTTGTATCCTCGGAAAAATGGAGGTTGAGGAACCTTGGCTGGGGTTATGGCTACCATTGAATTATTGAGTAGATATGGGAGCAAGTTAGCATACGACACCGAAATTTGGGTGAATTCTACAGGCTTCTTTGTTGGAAAATTCCTTCCCTGGTTGGTGTTTTGGTTCATGTAAAGGGTGGTGTTAGGTATCGGTTGTGCGACAGGCGAGCTTTGTGGCTGATTTAGGGGTGGCATTTGTGGATGATTGGGTGTTCTTGACTGGTAAGGTGGTAGGTAATGAGAAGGACTAATATTGGCCGAGTATTGATATTGTTAAGCTGGTAAGGAATTGGGCCATGTAGGAATGGCATCGTAGCATGGGTCCCTCCCTCCTTCTCATTCTCTCCATTTGCCCCAGGCTTCCCATTCATCAAAGCAGGATAATCAAATTTGCTTCTTCTCAGACCCACTTCGATCCTTTCGTCGACAAAAACTAAATCGGCAAAGCTTGAAGGCATGTAACCCACCATCTTCTCATAAGTAACGTGTCTAATATCATTGTTATCATCTCCTTCTCCGTCATTAGGGGCCCTACTTGAGCTGCCAGATCCCTCCACTGTTGGGCATATTTTTTGAAAGATTCATGCTTTTTTTTACACATGCTCTATAGTTGCATCCTATTCGGAGCCATATCAGAATTGTACTAATACTGCTTAATGAAGGCAAACATTAGGTCCTTCCATGAATGGACTCGAGAAGGTTCCAAATTAGTATACCAGGTGACACTGCCCCAGTAAGACTTTCCTGGAAGAAATGCATCCGTAATTTTTCATCTTTCAAGTATGCCCCCATTTTCCGATAGTATATCTTCAAGTGATTCTTGGGACAAGTAGTCCCCTTGTACTTATCGAAATCCGACACCTTGAACTTCAGAGGGATGACGATGTCAGGCACTAGGCACAATCCTGCCATGTCAGCAAAAACATAATCTCTACCTCCTTCAATGGCCTTGAGCCTCTCCTCTATATGATCAAATTTCCCCCTTTCCACCATAGCAGGAGGGACTCTCCCCACCGCAAAATGCAAGGGTTGTGGTTGTGGGCGAAATTGAGGGCCCTCCAAAGTGTTTGGCAGGGGTACACCACCAACTGCTTGCCCCTCAGTGGCATATCCGAGGCGAGGCTTGAAGTCGGCTAGATTGTGGTGAGGTACTTCATGTGTCTCCCCCATGGGTTGAGGGACGTGCATGATCAGATTGAGGTTTTTGGCTCTCAATGAGTATGGGAGTGGAGTTATTGACTTTCTCATCGGGAGTGTGCGCAACATTAGGTGCTGTATAGTTAGGAGGCAAGCCGTATAGTGGGAAGGCATGCTTGTTCTGAAGTTGCACAAAATGGGGGCTGCCCGTACTTCCTAGTGCTTCTTGATTGAGGCCCGATGAGTGAGTTGGGTCTACCTCAGTGGCGACGCTGGTAGCGGCAACTGCACCCCTATTGACCTCCATTATTTTCTTCATGCTCATCATGGCCTCCATCATCGTGGCCATTAGCTCTTTCATGGCCTCCATGTTGGCGTTCATTTGCTCTTGCACCTCCTCTATTTCACCCATTACTCTAGCTCTAGCACGCATTCGGTAAGGGCGTCGTAAAGCAAGTTCTCTTCTTTTGATAACAATGATTACAGTTCTGATTTCAAGGAAAGAATGAAATGAGCAATGCAACCAATGAAAAGTATGGATGTATGTGAATGATGCATTGTTGAAGTATTGCAAATTTTACACAGGACATAGGGTTGAATCAATTTAGATTTCCATTAAAACAACATGGTCCATCACATATTGTCAAAGTGAAACTGGAAATAAAACATGGACGTCAATAGTCCTTATTTTTCTGTAAATTATTTAGCTCAATCATGTGTTAGCAGTAGACAAAAAGGCGATGTAACCTGATCCATCTTTTGCCCCAACTTTTGCAAGCTGGTTACTTCCATGCTTGACCTTGACTTAATGAACCTTTCCTTAAAAGCATGTGCTTGGTTCAACCCCATAATCCAAGGAATAGCAATTTTAATCGCCAATACTTTGACAACATATCATAGAGATGAATGACTAGGGCATACTTATACTATGCATGGCAAATGTAAGAATGAGATGCCCGAAGAACCATCATTTCCTAGTTAAGCATGCATTAGGTACCATGTTCACATGATTTTCAATCACTTTTAAGAGAAATGAGTGTATAATCCCAACATGGTTGGTTTATAGCCATCATCATGGTACCCAACACATGTAACTAAGTATGTGGTGTAAACTTTCATGCTTTATCGTGACTTTCTTTTGTTCTTTTTTTGTTTTTTGTTTTTATGTTTGTGTTTGTTTTTTTTCCAGAGGAAAATGCAAAGATAATAGTCGGTAGCTTGTAATAATGTTAGAGATAAAGTGTAGCTTATAGATAAAAGCTAGAAAATAATTGTACCTTGTAGATAATGTGTGGGTTTGTAGATAATTAACTACCTGCCAATAGATAAAGGTATTCAAGTATATTCAAATATAAATAGGTTAGGGATAACCTGTCAGTTAGGGAGCCCGACTGCTAAGGGTCAAGTGTCTGTGCTCCTATTGCAGGGCTGACGTGGAGGGTTGACACATGTCTTGGAGTGCCATGTAGGATGCCACATGTATTTTTTTGGGTCCTGGACAATACAATTGGTGAATGTATTTTCTTTGTCGGCAAATTTGCCCATCTGGGGTAGTTTTAGAAACTATTTCCCCAGATGGGGTTGTTTTTAAGTTATTTCCCAGATGGGGCACTTTTGAATGTGAAAACCATGCATGCAGGACCCAAACCGCCAGAACCAGTGGCGAGTTTGGTGTCCTTGAGAAAATCGCTAGCATCAATGGTGATACGTGCGTGCAGAGACCAAATCGCCAGTCCAAATGGCGACATGCACAGATGCTTGGGAACCGCCAGCCAAATTGGCGAGTTCCATGGAGTGAGGGTGCAGGCTATGTTTTAGGCGTAAGGGGCTGCTTTTCAGTGTTAGAGGGACAGCTTTTTCAGAGAAGCGGAGTTGCAACTGTCATTGGCGAGTTGCCTGCAAGTTGCAACTCCCATTGGCGATTCAGGGCAGAAAAAATAGCCATCAGGACTGGCGATTTTGTGCTTATAAATACGAAGGCTTCTTTCAATTGTGTACTCACAATCACAACTAACATTTTTAGCTGTGTTCTTGAAATCACAAGTAGCTTTGAGACGAAGAATTCTTTCCTCTTTCAGCTGTGTGTGCTCACAATCAGTGGCTTTGAGTTTTTTGAATGCACAAGGAGCTTTGAGTTTTCTGAGTGTTTAGGAATTTATCTGCATAAAGTTTTAAATTTGTTTGCTTGAACTTAAATATTTGAATCAGGTTTGTAATTTTGAAATTAATAATTTGTGTTATAATTTTTTTAATTAAATTTTTATAGCAGTTACAAGGTATAGTTTTTAGTAATTCTTTAATTAAATTAGTTTTATATTTTTATTTTGTAATTTCCTGTAAAATAATTTGTATTATAATTTTTTAAGTAATTTTTTGTAGCAGTCTAAATGTATAGTTTTTATGAAATTTTTAATTAAATTAGTTTTATATTTTATATGATTGTTTGTGTGTATAAAATAGAAGAAATTTGTCATCAAATTTTTAATTGGTTTGAAATTTGGTTCTTGAGGGTTAAATTTGTGAATGAGGTTCGTAAATTTCAGTAAAATAAATTATATTATAAAATATTTTTGAAGTAATTTTTGAGACCAGTTTGAATTTATAGTTGTTAATAATTTTTTAATTAAATTAGTTTTATATTTTATATCCTTGTTTGTGTGTATATAATAGAAGAAATATGTGATGATATTTATTTAAAGAAAATATTTGAGTCCCGAAAAAATTTGGTAAATATGAAATTTTTAGTATATTTTTAATTAGATTAGGTTGGTGTTGATAGTTTGTTAGTGTGTTAAAAATTAATGAAGCATGTATTGTGAAAAGTGTGTGAAAGTAAACAAATTTGTAACATCATAATTATTTTAAGTAAGTATTTTGAGTGTGGAAATTTATTTTAATATAAAGTTATATTAATTTTTTAATTAGATAAGGTTGATGTTCATGATTTGTTGATGTGTCTTAAAAATTTATTTGCATTCAACTTGAACGGTATTTAAAATTTATTTTTTTTCCCATTATATTTATTTGAAGTACGTATGTTGAAGTTATTATTGTGAAAATTAATTATTTATAAATAATACTAACTTTGTTTATGGTTTATTTGGGTTTTAAAGTTACTACCTTGGAATCATATTTTTTTTAAGTGATTACCATCCAAAAATATTTCAAGTTAATAATTTTTTTATAGAAGAAAGTTTTAATGTCAAATTGTGTTGAAGATAATTTTTGTGATTACATTTTACTATTTTGAATTTATTAAGATTAATTAATTAAAATATTGTTTTTGTAGGTACACGATGAATTCGATTATAACAGTGTTGTATTTCAATGGAAGAGTATATGAAGATAATGATGGTGTAATATTTGAAGGCAGTAAAAAAGCGATTCAGATTAAACGTGGAATTAGTTTCAATGCTTTGAAGAAAAAAAATTGGAGACAAGGTAAAATTACAAAATAATGAAATTATTTCTACTATCAGTTGTAGATTTTTAGTGTCAGGAAAATATATCGCCTTGCAAATTTGCGATGACGAAGACGTTGAAACGATGTTGGAAAGTTTTAAACAACAACAAGAAATGTCAATTCTAGAATTGTACATAGAAAAGGATGTGGCTGGTAGTTCAATGTTTCATTCTGCAAATTCGGTTACACCATGTGGAAATTATTTATCTAATGATGACACACAACCGCCAACAAATATGAGCAATTTACATCTTGACGAAGATGATGATGATGATGATTATTATCTTGTGTCTAACTCATACGTTGAAGAGTCTTTAGACGAAGAAGACAGTTTTAACGGTATATCTGATACAGACAATGAAGTCACCGAAATGATTCCACCAGTAAGAATTGTTCACCCAACAGAAGGTATAATTTCCTCTTAAAAAATACTTCACTCAATACATTTATTATTTCACTACAATTGTATTTAATGCCAAATAAGTATGATTTGAATTTTTTTTGGACTATAAGGTGTACAAGGAATTTAGAATCCATTTTGGAATTATGCTTTGCATTATAATAATATCAACTGGAGTCATCCTGATGAGGAGGACATTTGTGGTTTGGAGATGCCATCCACTTTTAATGTTGGCCAAGAATTATATGTTGGCATGGAATTTGATAGTAAAGATGCGGTCAAGAATGCGGTCAAACAATAAGTTATGAGGGTGCATCAAAGTTTCAAAGTGGTTGAAAGCAAATGGGACAAGTATGTGGTTTGTTGCTTGAATAGAAATGCAGATTGTCCTTGCCCTTTCTACATGAGGGCAATTCTATCTAAAAAGACTGATTCATGGAAAGTCACTCAATGGGATGGACCACACACATGTCTCAATATGACCATGACCCAAGATCACGAGAAACTTGATTCAGATTTAATTGCCACTTGCGTAGTAGGTACGTATTTTATGTTCATATTATGTTATTGTTTAGCCTTAATTGTCATTTAAATTTTGTTATTCTATTGATAGGCATGATCAGAGAAGATCCATCGATAAAAATTTCATTGATTCAAGAGAGGATTAACAGTCAATTTGCGTACAAGGTGTCGTACAAAAAAGCTTGGTTGGCGAAACAGAAAGCCATTGCTATTGAATATGGCGATTGGGATGAGTCATATGCGAAACTTTCGTCGTGGCTAACACACATGCAAAATCATTCTCCTGGATCGTATTTTCAAATACTACATGACGATTTTATCGTTGGAAATACGGTTAGTCGCGAACACCGCCAATTTCATAGAGTTTTTTGGACTTTTGGCCAATGTAAAGAGGCTTTCAAGTACTGTAAGTCAATCATACAAGTTGACGGCACACATTTGTACGGCAAATGCCGTGGGACCCTCTTAATGGCCACATCAGAAGATGGAAATGGTGGTGTCCTTCCTCTAGCATTCGCGGTGGTCGAAGGTGAGACGTTGACATCGTGGTCATGGTTTTTGGCACACTTGCGTGAACATGTCACAGATAAAAATGGTATTTGTCTGATATCTGATCGACACGCGAGTATAAAGTCCGTTGTCGCTAACGAAGCACTTGGGTGGCAACCTCCCCACAGTTATCATGTCTACTGTGTGCGACACATAGCAAGCAACTTCAATCGAAAATTCAATAATGCCAAACAAAAAGAAATGTTGAAGAAATTGGGTAAGATTTCATATTTGATGGTCACGTTTATTTTACTTTCATTTATACTTAAAATTGTTATTCATAACTAATTTTATGCAGCCTACACTCCATGCAATCACATTTTTTTATCAAAATTTAGAAAAAATTTGTGAACTGAGTCCAGCCATAGCAACATGGATTGATCGCATCTCAAAGGAAAAATGGACGATGGCTTACGATAGAGAAGGGCGTCGATATGGCCACATGACAACGAACCTCTTAGAATGTATCAATAAGGTTTTAAAGGATTGTCGCAACATTCCCATAACAGCATTGGTGAAATCAACGTACAGTAGGTGTCGAAAGTACTTTGTTGAGCGTGGCCGTCAAGCCCAAAGACAGTTAAATGAAGGCCAAGTATATTGTTCAAAGCTTGTTAAAGAACTGAGGAAAAATCAAGAACAAGCTTGTACGCACATCGTTCGCGTGTATGATATCCACTCCACAAGGTTTGAAGTAGAGGAGAGCTTCAACCCTATAACGCAACGTGGCAGACAAAAGTGGGCAGTAAACTTGAATGGTCGTCATTGTCAATGCAGAAGGTATTCTGCGCTTCACTATCCATGTTCACACATTATTGCAGCTTGTGGTTATGTGAGCATGAACTACTACCAATATATAGATGTTGTTTATACAAACGAGCACATCTTAAAAGCTTACTCCGCACAATGGTGGCCTCTTAGGAATGAAGCAGCTATTCCTCCTTCTGATGACGCATGGACACTTATCCCTGACCCAACTACAATTCGTGCGAAAGGTCGGCCAAAATCAACAAGGATAAGAAATGAGATGGATTGGGTCGAACCATCTGAGCACCGACCAAAATGTAGTAGATGTGGAGCCGAAGGGCATAACAGGCGTCGATGTCCAATGCAATCTGAGCGTGGGAGTTGTTCAAATCGTTGATTTATGTATGTTAGTCAAGTGACTTGTATTTGTTTACGTTCTGTTCAATGTATTGAATTTCTGGGGTTCAATGAATTTCGTAGTTAAAAACATTTTGCCTTTTGTACATGACTTATTTGTGGGGTTCAATGAATTCGTTAGTTAAAACCATAAACATAAACACTAAACCTAAACCACTAACCCTAACCCTAAACCACTAACCCTAAAGACTAACCACTAACCCTAAACCCTAACCACTAACCCTCAACCCTCAACACTAACCCATAACCCTAAACCTTATCCACTAACCCTAAACCCTAAACCCTAAACCCAAAACCCAAACTCATAACCCTAACCCTAACTCAAAATCTTAAACCTAACCCTTCACCTAAACCCTAAACCCCAACTCATAACCCTAACCCTAACTCATACACCATAAGTCCTACAACTAACTCATAAACACTAACCCTAACTCATAAACCCCAACCCTAACTCAAAACCTTAAACCTAACCCTTCACCCTATCCCCAACTCATAACCCAGACCCTAACTCATAACCCTAACACTAACTCATAAACCCTAAGTCCTAAAACTAACTCATAAACCCTAACCCTAACTCATAAACCCTAAACTTAACTCATAAACCTAACCCTAACTCATAACCATAACCCTAACCCTAACCCGTAACCCCTAAACCTAACTCATAAACCCTAAGTCCTAAGTCATAAACCCTAACTCATAACCCTAACCCATAACCCTAACACTAACTCATAAACCCTAAGTCATAAAACTAACCCATAAACCCTAACCCAAACTCAAAACCTTAAACCTAACCCTTCACCTAAACCCTAAACCTCAACTCATAACCCTAACCCTAACTCATAACCCTAACTCGTAACCCCTAAACCTAACTCATAAACCCTAAGTCCTAAGTCATAAACCCTAACTCATAAACCCTAACCCATAACCCTAACTCATAACCCTAACATTAACTCAGAAACCCTAAGTCATAAAACTAACCCATAAACCCTAACCCTAACTCATAACCCTTCACACTAACTCATACACCCTAAGTCCTACAACTAACTCATAAACCCTAACCCTAACTCAAAACCTTAAACCTAACCCTTCACCCTAACCCCAACTGATAACCCTGACCCTAACTCATAACCCTGACACTAACTCATAAACCCTAAGTCCTAAAACTAACTCATAAACCCTAACCCTAACTCTGTATTTGTCAACTTTAATTTTGCTGTATGACTTTATTTATTATTCTAGTTTGATGCGCGACATAAAAATAGTCATTATGGTGTCCGCGATGGTGATTCAATAACAAATGGTGATTGAAAACGCAATTCCATAACAAATTCCATAACAAGTACAATGAGATACCATAAATTAAGTCTGAAATTCAAATTACAAAGATACAAAACAAAATTCAAATAT
Organism: Glycine max; assembly: GCF_000004515.6. NCBI lineage: Eukaryota > Viridiplantae > Streptophyta > Magnoliopsida > Fabales > Fabaceae > Glycine > Glycine max. The sequence goes on along the minus strand of NC_038248.2, from coordinate 25,074,797 downwards.
AGACATCAAAATCAGTCATTATGGTGTCCGTGATGGCACGAGGATGTGCCACATGGTCGATCCCACCTTCGGGCTTGACGATCCGGATTTCTTCTTGCGCGCTATCTTCGCCCTTGTTCCTCAGCCTCTGTAGAAAACTCGTGACGCAAATCAACACCTAATAAGTCACCCATATCAGGTATTGCTCTGGGTACATCCCATTGCTGACCTAATGGGGCATTAGGTGTTGCCATTGGGGCATCATGTTGCTGCGAAGGGGTCATGGTCGGCCATGAAAAATGAGGTTGTGTTTCCGCAACACCACCAAAAGAATGTTCGCTTGCAGACATATCAGTGTCATGGTCTTCGAAAGGATACTGATACATCTGCGAAGGATACTGAGAACATGTTGGTGGCGTGTAATACATTCCATGGCCATGCTGCTTCATATGTTGGGAAAAATCTTCCGCTTGAACAATCTCCCTTCGTCTGTCAAAACCTCGAGTTTCAACACTTGACTGAAGCATGTGAAACTGTTGTGGGGGAAATCGACGCTCTGATGCTGGACCATGTGCCACAGGCTCAGTGATCCTCTCTTGCTCTTAGGATAAAATCGCTAACTTTTCCACATATGGCACGAGATCATCAACTGTCCATGTGTTTCACCCTTGTGGTGACACCATATACTGCAATGTCTCGGCAACTTCACCCTGCAATTATTAGGGTAAGGAAATTAATGTCGATGCTTTAAGAAATAAATTGAAGTTAAATAATTAAAAAGAAATAAATACCAATGTAGTCGTGTTTGCATTGTTTGGGTCGACAAACATTTTTGTTTTGCGCCTATACCACACCATGTAATCCGAGTTAAAACTCAATAGGTCCTCTTGTCGAGCATAAACGTCGACCCTAAACTCAGCTCGATTATTCCACTGACTGATAAATGGGGCCAACAGCTGGAACCAATTTTCATCTTGTTTGCCTTTCAGTGTTAGCCCATGGACATTCCATGGTTGCGAAGGAGACTCTGGAATAGGTTGTTGCATTCCAAATTGTCGCAACACTCTATCCGGTTGGTGCCACTCTACAACATGGAAACAAATGAGTTGCACCACTGCACACCACGCCATACTGCCAACCAAACTAATGGGAGGCAACATCGACATAACAGTTGCTGTGTAAGGCTCCCACAGAAACTGCATACAATAACACAATTGTTATTTTATCTTAAACCATGACATTTTATTTATTATTTAACGAATACATGATGATCTTGTTACCTCATGTCGTTTCATGATATCCAATTTGCGACGGAAAACTATTAGATCATCATTGTCAATATGTTGGTTTCCACGTCGCAGTCACCTACAAAAAAAATATGAAATAATTAGTGCCAACACGTTACATTATTGATTATTTTCAAATGAATTTTTTTTTCAAAACAACTAACCTATGTCCGAGTGGTTTGTTTTCTATTATAGGAGGAGTTCTTTTTGGAGCCAAAGTCGTACAGCGTTCCCATGCCCACATTTGGATTAAGATGCACATACCTCCGATTGATTTTATTTTGTAATCGGTGGTGCTACACATCTCTCTGTATAAATAAGCAAGCACGGCAGGTCCCCATGCATATGTGCTGCACTGTTCAAAGTCCCGTAAAAATTTGAGGTACCTTAGGGAAACTTTAATGCTGCTTTTGTCAACAAATAGAACTCCTCCTATGAATCTGAGGATCCATGCACGGGTAAACCTTTGTAATTGTTCTACGTTACCGTCATGGATATTTATTTCTGAAAAATGGTGAGCCAACCAACTTAATTTGACCACACTGCCTTGAAGTTCACCTTCCTGTGGTCTGACTCCCAATAATTCTTCACACAATTCAGCCCAATCAAGATTAGTCTGACCAATTAATGGTGCCCCCTCAATATGAAGACCTAACAAGACTGACACATCTTGAAGAGTAATCGTAGCCTCTCCGCATCTCAAGTGAAACGTGTGTGTCTCGGGCTTCCATCTTTCAATCAAGGCTGTAATTAATGAAGAATTAATTTTCAGGTACCCCATTTTCATTATCCAATAGAATCCTGATTGGCGAAGCAGAGGAATAATTTCCTCTGGTATTTCTTCTTCTCCTTGATAGATGGGTACAGCTCGTCTGATATGTAGTTTTCTGTCTAGTTCCCCATTTCAAACATGTTCGGAAACATGTTTAGGTTGCAGCCATAAGACGTCTCCATCTATTGGACCAGACTTAATGTGTATACTAGATGAAGATGATGACGAAGATGTCATTGGTGCTGTAAAGTTAAATATAATACAAAAAATTGACAACAAAAATTTTACATTAAAAAAATGAACAAATTTAATAGCTACACAAATTTAAATAAATGTTCTAAAATACTCTACAAATAAAAAAATTACAAATTTAATAGCTACACAAATTAAAATAAATGACCAAATTAAAATACATAGATTTGTTACACGTACAAAAATTTAACACAAAAAAACTTAAAATACTACCTAAAATAGTCTACAAATAAAAAAATTAAAAATTACATACCTTCACAAATTTAAATAAATTACCAAATTCAAATACATAACAAAATTAAAAATTTAAACAAGTACATAAATTTTACACAAATAAACTTAAAATACTACCTAAAATAGTCTACAAATAAAAAAATTAAAAATTACATACCTTCACAAATTTAAATAAATTACCAAATTCAAATACATAACAAAATTAAAAATTTAAACACGTACATAAATTTTACACAAATAAACTTAAAATACTACCTAAAATAGTCTACAAATAAAAAAATTAAAAATTACATACCTTCACAAATTTAAATAAATTACCAAATTCAAATACATAACAAAATTAAAATTATAAAATAAAAAACGTACATAAATTTAACACAACAAAACTTAATTTACTAACTAAAATACTCTATACATAACAAAATTAAATATTAAAATACGTACATAAATTCAATTAAATGACCATATTTTTTTTCCAATTATTAAAATTTAAATTAAATAACAAATATTATACACAAAAAATGGTATTAAATCAAAAAAATTTCATGGAATAAAAAATTTAAAGAACGTGTGTGTGTGTGTGTATATATATATATATATATATATATATATATATATATATATATATATATATATATATAATTAAAAAAATATCATATATTTCAATAAAAACTATAAATAAGTCAATTAAATAATATTCACATTCTAACTAAACCTAAAATACCATATATAAAATACAAATAATATCATACAAACCTAATAAATCTAAACCAAATAATAATAACATAACAACTAAAATTAACGTACGAATAATAACACACAAATTTAAAAAATCTTAACAAAATCATATTAATAAATCCACTACAACTAACGTACAAATCATAATATACCAACTCAATATTTCAATGTACTACTTAAAATTTAAAAATTTCATCTAACATCAACAAACGTAATATGTATATATAAAATAATTAATACCATGCTAATTTACAAAATTTAAAGAAAATAATATATATCAATTTAACTATAACTAACCTAACATATATCTATATATATAACACAACTAATAACATATAATTTTTAAAACCTAACATTAACCTATCAATTAAAGTTACCAAGTTAAGAATCACTTACCAAGCACAGAGAACTCACGTAATATGAAGAGGAGAGAAACCACGTACAAGGAGTGAAACAAAGCACAACCCTACAAACATTAACAAAATATTTACCATTCATATATATATATATACACACACACAATAAATATTTATCATTCAAAAATACTTACCAAAAACAAAAGACAGCAACCAAATAAGAAGAACGCAGTCAGTCTAATGGAGGAAATAAGGAAGAAGAATAGCAAAGCAATGGAAGCAAAGGAAGGAAGCGC
>NC_038248.2:24594572-24707322 GCF_000004515.6 Glycine max | reverse complement strand
GTGCAGAATGACCAAACTTGGTCTCTGCTTGCCATCGGGCCCGCCGCCTCTGGATGACAAAGGGTGCGGATAACCGTAAGGTATCTCTGCGTATCATCGGGCCCGCCGCCTCTGGATGATACAAGGGTGCAGAATGACCAAACTTGGTCTCTGGTTGTCATCGGACCCGCCGCCTCTGGATGACAAAAGGGTGCGGATAACCGTAAGGTATCTCCGCGTATCATCGGGCCCGCCGCCTCTGGATGATACAAGGGTGCACGTCACATGACCTCAGGGTCAGTATGACAAAGATTATGGGGCGGCCGACAAAAGCAAGGCTCTTGCTCCTACGTATCCTCCAATGAGGAAATCAGACCTACGTAGTTCTAGATAACTTGTGAGACTTGAAAAGTCTCCATCGGAAAATGCTGACATCTCCGGAAAAGGCGCAGATGACCACATTGGCCTCTGCTCATCAATCACACTTGGGGTCACTGAATGACGAGGTGCAGATAACCGTAAGGTGTCTCCGCGGGCTACCAGCTCTTGGGTCATGGCAACAAAAGGCGGTGTGGTCAACAAAAGCGAGGCTCTTGCTCCTACGTATCCTCTAATGAGGAACTCAGACCTACGTAGTTCTGGATAACTTGTGAGACTTGAAAAAGTCTCGGTGTTTTCTCCACTAAAACGCAAACATGCTTTAGCAAAGAGACAAATATTCCAACTGATTAGAGCAGCATATGCCTTTTTGAGTGAAAAACAATGCGTCTACCGGGGAAGGAGAGTATGCTGATGAAATTTTCTCATAACCATAAATGAGATTTTGGATGTTAGCATTTCGTTTCTAAATGACCATTTAGAGGAAACACTGGGTTCGACAAAAATAGAAGAAAATCACTCAAAGTGTATCAATCTCGCACAGGTAAGTGTTTCATCCTAATTCCGAACCATAGATATGTCATGACTTGACTTTGCAAATTATTTCCTATCAAATCAAAAATTACATGCGTGATCATGGATCAATAGGGCTTCCCTTGGGAATGGGTTCTTTTGGTGGGTTTTTTGGCTTTTGTGTGTTTTTGCCCCTTTTCCTTTTCTGTTTTGGTTTTGCGCGAGGCGAACAAGTCACCGACGCACAGGATTTTGGTTGGTAATCAAAGGGAGAAGACCACTTTAGGTCATGGTTTCCTTTTCTTTCTTTTGTTCATTTGGTGACAATTCTGTATTGTTCAGATATTGTCTGGTCAAAAGACCTTTCTGCACATTTCTTCTAGTTTCTTTGATCAAGAACTTTCTTTCCTTCCCTTTTTTACTTTCTCCCATTCTTTGGTTGGGAATTTTCTTTCTTTTCTTTTTGCTTTCTCCCACTCTTTGATTGGGAATTTCCTTTCTTTTCTTTTTGCTTTCTCTTTGATTGGAAATTTTCCTTCTTTCCTTTTTTGCTTCCGAGGGTAAGGATTATAGTGAGTCGTGATTTTGGCTCAAGGTTTGTAGAATGGCTAGACATGATACATGTCGGGGTTTGGTTTGGCTCAAGGATAAAAGGGGTGCCCCACATTATTTCCATGACACAAATGCAAAAATGATGATTTGGAAACTTTATGCAAAACTGGTCATGCATGCACCTATGCGGACACTCAAGTGTCAAATTTTTATGGTCATGTGATGCTAGGGCTCAGGATTCATTTCCTCTATTTTAGTCAACCCAATGTTTCCAAAATATGTTCTTTTATCAATTTGTGCATTCATCCGAGTCCATTTCGGGCGTCCGGGGAAATTTCACAGCATTCACCCTTCAGGTGTAGACACATTTTCCAAAAATTGGTTATGATCAATGAATTTTTTTTCAAAGAAAAGTTGGAAATCGTCTCTTTTCAAAAGCATGTCGTTTTTTAGCTAGACAACTTATTTTCTCTTTTTCCACCTTTTTCCTTACTTGCTTTCTTCTTTTCCTTTTTGTTCTCTTTTCCATTTCATTCATTTCATTTTTTCTTTTCTATTTTTATTTTTATCATGATTTTTTTGTTTGTTTTACACAGATATTCTTTGGACGATGTTCCTAAATGAAGAACTCTACATGGTTCCAGAATTCCAAACATCATCAATAGTAATGATATATAAACACTAACGCAACAATCTAAACAAAAACGTATGCGCTGTACAAATGACAATCGAAACAACAAAAACAAACATTAGTCTCTCAAGTCAAAACAATAACATAGAATAAAAATGACAAAAGAAATATGAAAGAAAACATGAATCTGGGGATCTCCCAGTCACGTATCTCCACTCCCTCCCAAGAAGTCAAGCAAATCGGCCATCTCCTCATCCTCGTGGGCCTCTTCTCCGTCGCCGGGAGCTTCTGGGGGTGCCTCTCCTGCTTGGGCCTCGGGCCAATCTCCGGGCCATGCAACCTCTGCCCTGAACTGGTCTGGGGTAGGGCATGAAAAAGAAGCGAAGCCCTGGCTCTGCATGCTAAGGCTCATCTGGTACAGACAATCATGGGTCCGTACATGTGCTCGGTGGTTGGCCGCCTGCTGGCGAACCAAATGCCGTAAATACTGCTCCATGTCAAATGCCCCAGCCTGGCCAGCCTGATGAGGTGGTGGTGGCGCGCCTGCGGCCTGGGGAGCATCACCCTGAGCCTGTCTCTGGGTACAGTACTTCTCAATAAAAGCCCGGGTGATGGGCGGCCGAATCACCTTGGTAGGTGCAACGGGGACCCCGAACGACTGGCAGAGTCCTATGATCAGTGCGGGGAATCCCAGGGCCCTGTTGGACTTATCTGGGTCCAAAGGGTGCCTAGTGGGCGCCATACCTGCAAAAATATAGATGGCATCAGCGATCAACTGAGCCACATGGATGCTCATCCGTGTCAGGATGGCGTACACCAGCTGACACTTCGGCATGGGAAGGTCGGAATTATGATCGGTGGGCAGGATGTTGCTGAGGAGCAACGTCATCCATATCTGGGTCAGGGTGGTCATGTTGGTGCGCATGATTCGCACCCGCCTCCCTGCAGCAGTCCGGGCAAAATCCTGCCCCGGTATACATAGCAGCTGGGCGATGGCCTCCTCGTCGAACCCATCAGACCGGTTCCTCCTCTGGCCATACTCACATTCCTGGCCCTCTTCCAACACCAACGGATATCCTAGGAGTTGGCCGATAGCGTCGGCATCAAACGGGATCCACTGACCCCTTACCCAGGATCTCATGTCACGCACGCCCTCCTCTGTTGGCCAAGCATTGGCATAAAACTCAAGGACTATTTCTGGATCAAACTTGGCCATGGGAGTAACCAGTGATGCCCACCGCCGGCGCCCTATTTCCTCCTGGAAATCAGTATACTCGTCGTCCCTGAGCTGGACACGTCGCTCCCGAAGAAACGACCATCCCTTGATGGCCTCGAAGCGCTGCTGGTGTACAGCGCTCCTAAAGCGGTGACTGTCATACTCCGGAGCGGAACTAGTTCCTTCGGCTGCCTTATCCTTCCTGGACCTCTTTGAGGCAAGCTTCCTCGGGGCCATTTCCTGCGAAGGCAAAAATTTGGAAAGTTAGTTTTACCAGTGGGACACTACTCTTAAAACAAAAATGGCGTACAACCTCCTCCCATAAATACAAACATCAATGTAAATTTAGAGCAAGCTTATGCACATATTTCCTTACGAACGTTCACTTGCACAAGACATCCTATCAACTAAGAAAAATGCACCCATATACAATCAAGGTAGCTTCATTACCTAGATTATTTACATGTACTTCCAAGGTGTATTTGTTATTTACATCACACACGCCTCCTTGGCTGAATTTACATACATGCATACTCAAAGCATTTTGGGGTACCAAAAACTGCACATGCGCTCATCTTGGTATTTCTAATACCCATACATATACAAACTTCACGATGAATCTTGACTACCTACACAATAAGGTGCTACATTTCATGCTTTTTTTCAAGTTTTTGCTACCTAAAGCCACATGCAAATTCAAGCATATTTTCCTTTGCTGACTAAAATTGTATTCAAATTAGAAGGTATATATTTTTTGTAATATGTTTTCTTCACATAGCATGCAACATATTTATATATATTTTTTGTGAGACATTTTGACTACCAAAAATTATATATACATACATCCAAGTATTTTGCTATCATACCCAAAGTGTAAATTGCCAAAGGTATCTTGCTACCTATTCTAAACCTACACATTCATGACGAGCAAAATTCCTAAACATCTAGGCGTAGGGAAAATATTGTAGTGTGGCCCATAGCTGATTGCTGGCCAAAAAAGGGTAACTTTACCCAATATGCACCTCCTTTTGTGTTCTTTTTGCATAAAATTTTAGTTTCTAGGCCTAGGATATATGTGGGGCAATTACTCTAGCCTTTTTCGGGAATGAATACATATTCCAAAAATAGAAAATATGTACAAACCAAAATGCCCCATGGGTTGTTTCCTTACAAAAGTCACACGCTAATGCCATTGAGGCATTTCACCGAACACTTGGTGGGTGCGCGTTTAGGCGTCAATAGCAAGAGAACAGGGACAATGTGGCATGTCCCATTGTTTCAAAATGCATTATAGGCCTAGGGCCATCCCATACCAACCCCTAATTCAACCTAATCAAGCAAGAAAACAAACCAAAATTGCCCCATATATTTGAGCACACTCCCACAATTTAGAGCACCAAAAGGAGATCAAAATACACCAATGAAAAGCTAGAAAGCTTAGGGATAGAACACTTACTTGGTGGTGATGAACAAAAGCGCAAAACGGAATCAAAAAATGCGAAAAAGGATGACCCTAGGGCTGCAAATTCGTCAATCCCGTGGGTATGGCTTTTGAAAGGGGGGAAAAGAAGTTTTTGAATGTAAAAACGCCCCCCTTTAGTCATTCTTATAATTTGGTGCAGGGGTGGCTCGCCCAGGCGAGCTAACCTGCACATTTTTTTTTTTGAGGGGAACATTAACCATGTCCCCTCCCTTCTCATGGATTAGCATCTTGCCTAACTTGAACTTACTTAGGTTAGAATTAGGCGTTGATTACTTATTCTTACAAATAGTAAAAGAAAGCTGCAAAATACAAAGGATACGGGGCTGCCTTGCAGCGACATTCTCTGCTTGTCTCACGCAGAGAAGGGGCAACGATCGGTCGGTCGTGACCCCATCCCTACTTGCATCCGTCCTTAAGTACCTGCAAGTAATAAACAACCAGGTATGGCCAATCTTGACAGCATCATTATCTTACCTTGATTGGTTTCTGCCGTTCATGTTTTGTCTCTACCCCCAGAAGGTAGCCCAAGATGATCCTGCCCCTGTTTTTTTTACCACAACAATATGCATGCGTATGCGTATGCGTATGTATGAATGTTTTCAAACGCATTCGTACTTTTCCATCTTTCTTAGGAACTGGTACGATGTTGGCAACCCATTCTGGATACCGAGCGACGGCCAGAAATCCAGCGTCAAATTGCTTCTTCACTTCTTCTTTTATCTTCAAGGATGTTTCGGGCTTCATCCTTCTCAGTTTCTGTTTTACCGGGGAACACTCGGGATTTAGAGGTAATCGGTGCTGTACAATGTCAGAACTCAAACCGGGCATATCAAGCAAAGATGTCTTGGTAGTCTTTTAGCAGGATTATTAATTCTTCACGGATAGATGCGGTAATACCTGTACCTATCTTTACTTCCCTCTTTCCACTGCCAATTCCTAAGTCTACTAGCTCTGTTTCTTCTTGATGAGGCCCCGTTTCTTGGTCCTCCTGGGCGACCATTCTTTCTAGTTCTGGGGGAAGTCCCACATCCTCATCTCCTTCATCTTCCGTTTGATTCATCTCTTGCTCGAAGTCGATAGGCGGGTCCCAGGTATTAGTACCTTCGGGGGACTCGTCATCGGATCTGCCGTTTCAGAAAAAGAAGTAAACATGCAAATGAATGAGAATGGGTAGAGACCAGGAACAGATGAAGAAAGATCCTTGTATTATAAATTCAAAAACAAAAGACACAAAGCCTTAACAAAAGGAAAAACTCTAAAGCCTAGGCCCAACTATAGAGCTTTTAAAACCGTAAAGGTTTACATTATGCTCGTCGCGTAAATGCCGGAGCGTTCCTCCACTCGCCAATTTCCCAGCTGGAAATCAGGAGGGCATGGTCGTACCAAATCCAAGGTACTCGGAACATCCTCTTTGCATATCGCGAACACTTGACCTTTGTCTCCCAGACCCGCGCTTATAAAGCTTCTACTTATGTGGCAGGGCGGGCTTCCTTCACTTTCTTGTCTCCAACGCGAGCTCTGACCACTGTTCTTCCTTCCCGCGATGCTTCTTTTCATGTCCGCCTGAGTGGGCTTATAGCCTAAACCATACTTCCCACGATTTCCTTGGGTTTTTATCAGGCTAGTTATGCCGCCGTTGTCTTTGCCTAAACCCATCCCGGGTTCATAACCGTTCCCCAACATAACTCGGGCCATCATTACTGCTGCATCGGACAGACAAGGTTGCCCAAAGAGGGAGTCCACGAAGGAAATGCTGACCACCTCAAAAGACTGGAAAGCGGTTTCTAACGATTCTTCTGCGGCTTCCACATAAGGCATGGAGGATGGGCAGCTTACCAAGATATCTTCCTCGCCTGACACGATGACCAAGTGCCCCTCCACTACGAATTTCAGCTTTTGGTGGAGTGTAGAAGGCACAACTCCCACTGAGTGGATCCACGGGCGCCCCAACAGGCAGCTGTAGGGGGGGTTAATGTCCATTATTTGGAAAGTGACTTGAAAGGTGTGAGGGCCTATTTGTACAGGGAGATCGATCTCTCCCCTAACCTCTCGGCGAGTGCCGTCGAAGGCCCGAACCACCATTGAACTTGGTTTTAAGTGGGAAGCATTGAATGGTAACTTCTCCAAAGTGCTCTTAGGCATCACGTTTAAACTGGAACCATTATCGATGAGCACCTTGGCTACGATATGGTCCATACACTTGACTGATACGTGTAAAGCCTTATTATGCCCTCTCCCCTCGGCGGGGATTTCTTCTTCGGTGAAGGCAAGATAGTTGTTGGCAGTGATATTGTTGACCAGCCCTCCGAAACCTTCTACCGAGATATCTTGGGCCACGTGAGCCTCGTTCAGAACTTTTACTAGCAGAGCCCGATGAGGCTCGGAGCTCATAAGTAACTCCAACAGCGAGACCCTAGCCGGGGTTTTGTTGAGCTGTTCGATAACCTTGAATTCGCTCTGCTGAATTATCCGAAGGAATTCGCTGGCTTCCTCTAGCGACACCTCATTTCTACCCTCCTTTTTCTCTGGGGGCCCCTTTGCTGGAATATCTTTATTCGAAGCGTGGGGTGCTTCGCCATCTTGTTCCTCCACCACTTTTCCTTTTCCCTTGACGTCGGCAGGTTGGACTGGTAGGTCCGGAGGTGCGAACACACGACCACTACGGGTCACACCACTCAGTCCCGTGATATTTGTTACTTTAGCTGACAGCGAGCTGACGTCAGTGACTTCTTCCTCCTTCTTCCTTGGAGGTGTATATCTCCACGGGACCGCGTGGCTATTTTGGTACGGGAAAGGAACAGGTTTGGCTATTAAAGGGTGTCCGGGCTTTTGCGAAGCTGCGCTTTTAGTGAAGTATATCACCAAGGGTTTGGGCTTCACAACACCGCTCCCCTCCGTAGATTGCATGCATATATGCTGCTCTTCTTTTCCTTCAATGCCGACTTCCAGTCGACCTTGATCTATCATCCGCTGTAATAATTCCTCTACTTCCAAACACGTCTCCATGTCATGCATCTCGCCGGAGTGTAGCAGACAGGAATCCTCCTTACACCCACTATGGGGAATCACACCTCCTTTTTGTAGGGATAAACCTCCTAGGGGTTGCCACATCCCTTAAAGGTTTAGACCTGTGCGGCCTATCGGACTCAACTGCATTAACCGCTCCCCCTCCATGATTGGCGAGCGGGTTGGTTCTCACATTGGGCCGATCCTCTTGGAAAGTCAGCCATCCGGCATCCATTAAATGTTGGACCTTGTATTTAAGGGCCAAGCATTTCTTGACGGAATGCCCCGGGACACCCCCATGGTACTTGCAGGTTGCGTTAGGGTCATACCACTTCGGGAAAGGGGGTTCGAGGACCCTTCCGGGAGTAACCACGGCCAAATGATTGGCGATGAGGGATGGTAGAAGATCTTCGTACGTCATTGGGAGCGGGGTGAATTCCGGCAATGGCCTCGGAGGGAAGTTCCTTGTCGTGTTGGAATTACCGGCCAGTCGAGTCGTGTTCGGAGTTGGAACTTGGGGAGCTTCCCTCTGGGTGGGTGCCTTAGGCTGCACGGGTGTTGAACTAGAGGCGTTCCCAGCATGAGCCGAGAAGCTTGGGTGATGTTGCGCGTACTGATGGGTACCATGAGGTGTTTGCTGGGGTTTGACCCACGCGGGTGTTGAAGAGACGGCATGGGCATCTCCTTCCTTCCTTTTTGCCCCTGTTGCCCCGATTCTTTTGGCATTCGCGTTTGTGGAGGAAACGTAATCAAACTTTCCTCTTTTCAATCCAACCTCGATTCTTTCCCCGGCAAACACCAGATCCGCAAAGCTGGACGGCATGTAACCCACTAGCTTCTCATAGTAGAACACTGGCAGAGTGTCTACCATCATGGTGATCATCTCTCTCTCAACCATGGGAGGAGCTACTTGTGCCGCCAAATCCCTCCATCGCTGCGCATATTCTTTAAAGGTTTCACCCTCTTTCTTGAACATATTCTGCAGTTGAGTACGGTCAGGAGCCATATCAGAATTGTACTGATACTGCCTTAGGAAGGCGGTAATCAGATCCTTCCAAGTACGGATACGGGAAGCTTCCAAATTAGTGTACCACACTACCGCAGCTCCGGCCAAGCTATCCTGAAAGAAGTGTATCAACAGCTTTTCATCTTTAGAGTGGGCGCCCATCATACGGCAGTACATTTTGAGATGGTTTTTGGGACAAGTCGTCCCTTTATACTTGTCGAAGTCCGGCACTTTGAACTTCGGGGGAATAACAACATCGGGTACTAAGCAAAGATCCGTCATGTCTGCAAACGGATAGTCCCCAAATCCTTCCACAGCCCTCAATCTTTCCTCAAGGAGATCGAGCTTCCTCCTTTCTTCAGTTGCCGGGGGCGGCCCTTCCATGGACAAAACTATTGGCGAAGCTGCGATGTTGGGTTGAGGCAACGTGCCTGGTGCCGGCCCTTCGGGGATCGGGGGATAGAACTCGACATCCCTTCGAGCATAATCTTGAGGGTCTTTATGGACTTCGTCGGGCTGCTGAGGAGGCTCTCTTTCATGGACGGGAGAAGCAATGTGGCCCGCATCTTCTTGCAAGACGGGTGGTGAATAGTTGGGCGGCAATCCATAAGGGTAAGCCGCTCGGTTGTATCCCAGGTGAGGGCTGCCATCGTGCCCCAGCGTGTCCCTTCCCCGTCCTACTATATTTGAGGGAGGATGGTGCGTAGTTGCCAAGAGAGTCGGGTCTGCTTCGGCAGCCGAACTGACAGCGGCGGCGGTGGCCGCGTTCTTCTCTATGAGCTGCTTCATACTTAACATGGCCTCCATCATGGAGGCCATTTGTTCCTTCAGAGCCGACATGTCGGCTTTCATCTGTTCCTGCGTCTCCTCTTGATCACCCATCGTTCTAGATTTGGATCTGGTGCGATAGGGATCCCTTGCGGCGCGTTTAGTTATGGTGTTTTTCCCTAAAAAACCAAACGTGAGGAGTGGGTAAAGAAAGAAAATGCATGCTAGAGATGAAATGTAGGAGTGATTTGATTTGCACAAGCTTTTTGGAGTAGAAACATGGGACCAACTCATTTTATTTCAAAAAGGAAGTCGTATCCAGTCAAGGTCTGAGAGACCATACAAGTTTCCTAACGATTTCTAATTATGTGGGCCATTAAGTCTATCATATGCTGACAATAGCCGAGAAGCCCATGAATCTCTTCTGGGGTGGAGTAGGTGTCTGCCATCGCCTTGGCCTTGGCTAACAAGCGGGGAAGTTCTTGACTCCCGTTCAAGGTAAGAGCAAACCGGTCCATCCACATGGTTGCCTCTTGGTGTAAAGAGTCGATCACCCTTCCTCTAGCCTCTTTTTCCGCATATACTTGAGCATACTCATCCACGATTCTATGCTCGTGGGCCGTGGCTAGACCTAACTCTTCTTGGTACTTGGCGATGATAGCTAGCATGTTGGTCTCCGTCTCGCATAAACGCTGAGACAAGCTTCTTTTGGACCTTGAACAAGCAATTAACTCCTCTTTCAGAACCATGCTATGTGCTCGCGACTGGTCTCTTTCTTCCCTCCGCAACTTGAGTTCACTATTGCTACCCCATAGAGCTCCGCGAAATTTGTTCCGGCCATACTCTTCCTTGCGAGCCCTCTTGGTCTCTTGTTCAAGGGCTCTTGCGGTAATTGCATTCTCTTCCCGTAACCCGGCACACTCCTTCCGAACGTGTGTAGCGGCCAACTTGATCTTCTCCTTGGCAAGTTTTGCCTTTCCTAACTCGCTTTTGAGAGATTGGACTTCTTCGTCCTCTTCCGGTGCTTCAAAATCCTCTTCGCTGACGACTTTTAACTTGGCGAGCCAATCTAAACCTCGTATATGAACTTTCAGCCATTCGTGGTACCCACCAATGATACCATTACGAATGCCTCTAAGCTCTTGATCTTTCCTTAACGGGGTTTCCCATGCCTTATGGATTCTTTGTATAGTCTTGGAATTTTGTGCGCCGAGATCCCTCACAAGGAAAGGAGACATGCTTTCTTCCGTCGGTGCTCCCCTCATGGGGTACCCTAGTTGTCTTATAGCGAGCGCGGGATTGTAGTTAATACAACCCCTCGTTCCTACCAGCGGAATGTTTGGGTATCTTCCACATGAGAAAAGGACTCCTTCTTTTCCTTCCTTCCATCGGGGGAACCAACTAATTGTTCTACCTCCTATCCCGGCCAAGAGCTGGTCCCAATCTATTCTCCTCTTTTCAGTACACGAGCGATGGCTCAGGAGCGGACATGGATGTCTTGTGTCTTGTTGAAACAAGTGCGAAACCAACCAAACACAGAGGGCGGGTAAGCAACAGATGATCCGTGCGCTACTCTTTTCGCACCTTCGGTCAAATGTGTCAAATAGATCTGCCAAGACAGCTACCACCGGACTTTCCTTGCTATGGTGGTAGGCAAGGAAAGCGTCGATTGCTGCTAGGTCTACCAAACCATCCACGTTAGGAAAGAGGACGACCCCGAAAATTAGCAAAGCTAACACATCCATAAACGGGACCCAGTCTCCTTGATTGGCCATACCCCTTGCCTTGTCTTCTAGGTACTTCTGTGGTAGGCCCGCTATGCCGTTCCGGGTCTGTTTTATGCGGTCCAAACCTCTTGCTGAATCCTTGACCACAGTTGCAATTCTGCTCAAAGAGGGGAGACACCCGGAGGAAAGATATGGTTTTCTTCCCCCGAGAGGACATCCTAGAATTTCCTCAAATTCTTCAATGGTTGGTACTAATTGGAAGTCCCCGAATGTGAAGCACCTCAAAGGCTGGTCGTAGTATTGGGTAAGTGATACAATGGCTTCTATGGACACCTTTGCTATGGTTAACTCTAAGATCTTTCCGTAAGTCTTGCGGAAGGCTTGCATTTGGAGGGGTTCCATCAACCGCCCTAATTCCTTGATGCTGGTGGTATCTAGGCTTTTGACCTTGACTTGGTAGAACCTCTTGCCGGTTTGATTTGTTCCCATGCTTACTAAAGTGAGACAAAAGCTGGTGCAAATCAAAACTCTGATATCTCATGGGTGGGATGGATGAATGCATGATGGAATGCATATGACACAGATGTAATCTAGGAATGCGGGGGTCCGGGGAATTTGTCCCCTTCTTAGATACGACGTCTAGGGGTAGCAAAATGCCCCAACGCACGTTTTTAAGAAGGCGACACGGACCCTCCGTTGGTTTGTTTATAGTAGGGATCAAGACAGAACCCATATGCAATGCCTATGCAAAAGACACAATGCGGGAATGTACACAGTATGACAATATTTACCGAACATAAGCAAAAGGGTATATGATACTCATGCATGGCAGTGTGAAAAATGGCACGCAGCGTGTTTGCTCCGTGCCCCTATTTAAGGGATCTATAAGGGAGAGAACTAACTAGGTTTTTAGCAATAATCCCCAAGGTAGTTATATCTCTCTTGATGGTTTCTAGAGGTATCATCCCCTTCGAAGAACATATTGTAGCAGTAGGGACTACTAGCAACAATAGGTTTTCAAAGAGAAAAGCTCTAGATGAGGGTTCACTGTAATCAAGCAAGTCGGAGACCTAGCATGATCACAGATTCACCTCCACTCCTTATGTTCCCATGAACCCGGGTATAGAGCCCTTTTTCACTCACAGTGTGTGCAAATAGTGTTAGTGTTTGTGTGCATCAAATGAATAAATATTTACCTCATGCATACATTCTAAAACACACTAAAAGCAACAAAGAGTTTATATACACAAGAACATAAGACAAATAAAGGGAAACCAACAAAGGAGAAAGTCATGATAAAACATTGCACAAGATTAAATGGCCTAACTCTCTAAACAGTCCCCAGTGGAGTCGCCAACTGTCGCAACCTACCCTTCGGCGGGAGGGCGACGCGTGACTTGCGGGATGCGTGTTCCACGAAAGGAATACGCGCGGAGTCGCCACCAACGTTTATTTGAGGAAAACGTCGGAAAAACCGGAAAAGACGCGATCTACGAACTTTTAAGTGAAAGGTTCGGGAGTTGTATTTACGCGCGGGGAAGGTATTAGCACCCCACACGTCCGTCACAAGGGACGACAGCCTTTAATCGAATGTGCAAACATGACTTTGATTTTTACGTTCCCTTTTATGTCCTTATATCCTTTATACCCTTTTTATATTTTTTTTCTCTTTTTGTGGTCGACAAGGGTGTTTCCCTTTGCTCCTACGTATTCCTCAATTGGGATGAGAAAATCAGACCTACGTAGTTCTTTCTTATCAAGTGATTCTTTTTTACTTAAGTGGTGATCATTTTAAGGCGTTGGACCTTAAAAATGATCCATTTTACTTAGTGAGAAATTGAAATGACAAACTTCAAAAGCCTATTTTTGTGGACGAGCTTGACTAGGCGAGTTGATTTTAGCCTTAGTTTCACTTTAGTTATTAATCAATTTGATTAAGAATGAGAAATCCCAAAGAGAAAAAACGTCCGATTGATTTTCCGCTTTATTTTACTAAAAGATGTTTTTTGATTATTATATTATTTTTTACCTCTTTTTGATTTCCAACGTGGTTACGGCACGACCGAACGGTCGGAATTCATTTTAACCGAAGTTAACGGATAATACAATTCAAACGTTCGGTGGAAATTGATTTTATTTTTAAGTTAAGCGAGAAATGACTTAAGTAAAATGGCTTAAGCACGTCAACAGGGGGTATAAAAAGTAAACAAGACGAGAATAAAAATGCACGAAACACAATGTGGACCACCATGGGTGCATAGAATGAATCGAAAAGCTTGGTTCGAGGTACTTACCCGTTGAAGATCGAAGAACGATGAAGAACGAATGAAGAACGTCAAAGAACGGTTGAAACCTTTGCGAAATTCCTCACGGAAAACGTTACGGAAACGTTTCGGAAGCGCCTCGGCTTAGATTTTCTTCACGGAAACAATTTTTCCAAGCAAATTCGAAAGAGAGAGAAGTGCCAAAGGGGTTGAACCCCTTTCTTCTTCACTTCCTCCCCTATTTATAGCAAAATAGGGGAGGTGGTTGCTGCCCAGCTCGCCCAGGCGAGCTCAGCTCGCCCAGGCGAGCCAGGTTGCTTCCTCCAGAAGCAACAGCCTTCTGGAGGAATATTCTGGAGGGCCCAAGGGCCTGGGTGCTATTTGCACCCCCATTTTTACTAAGTACACCCCCCCTCTGCTTTTTTTGGTGATTCTTTTTCCGTAAAGTCACGGAAACTTACGAATTCAGTAACGATACTTGTTTTCTTTCCGTAATGTTACGGAACCTTGCGGATTACATAATCATCCCCTTTTTGACTTACGGAATGTTACAGAACCTCACTTAATTATGCAACGATGCTTCCATTTGATTTCCGGTGTGACACGGAAACTCACGGATTGTGCACCTATATTTTTTTGGTTTTCCGGCATGTCCTGGAATTTCACAAATTGCCTAATGATGGGTGTCAAGCACCTCACAAGGACCAAAGAAAGGTCGCATGTCATCAAGCAAAGGTCCCCGGACGAAATTAGGGTATGACAATACTGCCAAGGCCTCCCAAGAAGCAAAATGACAAGCCTCCATAGGCACCACATCACACAAAACAAAATCTTCATATTTCCCTATGGAGAAGCCCACTTCAACTTGCCTATTCACAGTCATATCACCATCTTCACTAAGCCATTGAAGTTTGTATGATCATGGGTGTGGCTTAGTCTCCAAATTTATTTTTGAAACCATCCTTGCACTAGCCACATTAGTGCAACTCCCACCATCAATAATCAAAGAGCATAACTTCCCTTGGATGAGGTACCTCGCATGAAAAATATTTTCTCTATGACAGTCATCCAATACAACTACTTGACTGCCCAACATCCTTCTAATCATGAAAAAATCTCCTTCTGACTCTTTTTCCTCTTCATGCTCCTCTTCATCACTACATGGGGAAGATTTTGAAGAAGATTCACTAATTATTTCTCCATCCTCCTTAAGTAACATAGTCTTCTTAGTTTGACATTGAGAAGCTATGTGACCTCTTCCCAAACACTTAAAGCACTTAAGCTCACTACTCCTTGCTTTCTTAAGTGCCTCATTGGACTTATTTTTTTTATTTCTTTGAGCTGTAACATTGGAATTGTTTGTTGGTGACCCTCCCTCTTTCTTATTTCTATCCTTCCAACTAGGAGAGTGAAAATTAAATGAACTCCTCCTTATGGCACTCTTTCTCTTCAATTGTTGTTCCACCTTAGAAGCTTGATGTACTAAGTCCTCCAATTCCACAACATCCCTTATATCACTATTTAGCCCATGTAGGAAACAAGCCACAATAGCCTCTCGATCCTCCATAACATTAGCTCTAATCATGGAAACCTCCATTTCCTTGTAATACTCATCAACACTTCTACTACCTTGTGTGAGTCTTTGTAGCTTGTTTTGAAGGTCTCTTAGATAATGAGAAGGAACAAATCTTGTTATCATCAACCTCTTCATTTCTTCCCAACTATCCACCAAGGGTTCTTCATATCTCGCCCTCTCCCTTTGTAATTAATTCCACAAGATGAAAGCATAGTCAGTGAATTCCATGGTTGCCACCTTCATCTTTTTAGCCTTAGTGTAATTGTGGCATGCAAATAACTGCTCAATTTTCATTTCCCACTCCAAATATGCTTCCGGATCACTTTTTCCTTGAAAAGGGGGTATGTTCAACTTTACTCCTTCAATTTTGTTCTCTCTAGCATCACCCTCATTATTTCTCCATTTCCTCCTTCTACCTCCACCATCACCCCCATTTCCTTGATTTTCTAGTCATTCAATTCTCCCATACAACTCCTCAGTATGTTATGTCAACATTTTTCACATTTGGGTTGTAATGGCATCAATCAACAATCTATTGTCTCCCCCTAAGGAAGGGGTACCATCACCACTTGTACCTGCCATATTTCAAGTAAAAGACCATAAAAAATGAAGTAATATGTTAGTGCTTAGCACTACTGAGTTTAAAAAGGTTGGCTAAGATTTTGTTAAAACATAAGCACTTAGACAATGAAGGAAAGCTGGAGTTGCTGCACATGATGTCCAACGTTATGTCAAGGAATAAGATCGGGCTGCATAATGCACAAGGCAAGATAAAGTGTCAAGTGATGAATTGAAGTTGAAGGATCCACGATGTCGGATACAATGTCCTGACATCCTGCTCGAGAATACTGGAAGTGCTGTACAATGCAAGATAAAAGTCAAGTGAAGCATTGAAGCTGCAGGATCCAAGATGTCGGATACGATGTCCTGACATCTGGCCCGATAATACTGGACATATAAATCTGTTATATCTTTAACAGATTATTGTGCAGTTAGCAAGAGATTAGAAGATCTATCTTTAGGAACGAATTAAAAGATCATTAAAGTTCGAATTTCAAAGTAGAAGAGTTCGTTCAGGGATTAAAGATTAAAGATTAAAGATTCAAACTAAAAGATCAAAAGTTATCTTTTAGTTCTTTAACTGCAGATTTTTCAGAAGAAGATAGATCTCCTCCAGCATCAAGAACTTGCAGCCCAGAATCGTACACGGCTATATAATCATGGAGGCTGCACGAGTTCTGCACTGAGTCCGGGATTAAAGAGTTATTTTGTGAGTTTTGGGACTTGAGTGTTTTGTGAGCCACCTTGGTGTTATCCTAACATCAAGTGTTGGACCTTGTGTCTAGAGTTGATCTCTATTGTGTAGGGTTGATCCCTTGTGTACAGAGTTGATCTCTGATGTGTCTTTGAATTAATTGTAAACACGAGAGTGTGAGTGAGAGGGAGTGAGCAGAGGTTCTCATATCTAAGATTGGGTCTTAGGTAGAGATCGCACGGGTAGTGGTTAGGTGAGAAGGTTGTAAACAGGGGTTGTTAGACCTTGAACTAACACTATTGAGAGTGGATTTCCTCCCTGGCTTGGTAGCCCCCAGATGTAGGTGAGGTGCACCGAACTGGGTTAACAATTCTCTTGTGTTATTTACTTGTTTAATCTGTTCATACGGACACATACAATCTGCATGTTCTGAAGCGTGATGTCGTGACATCCTGTACGACATCTGTCCCCTGGTATCAGAATTTCAATTGGTATCAGAGCAAACACTCGAAATCACAGAGTGAGATCTGGGGAGATAAATTCTGATGAACATGGAGAAAGAAGGAGGACCAGTGAACAGACCACCAATTCTTGATGGAAGCAACTATGAATACTGGAAAGCAAGAATGGTGGCCTTCCTCAAATCACTGGATAGCAGAACCTGGAAAGCTGTCATCAAAGGCTGGGAACATCCCAAGATGCTGGACACAGAAGGAAAGCCCACTGATGAATTGAAGCCAGAAGAAGACTGGACTAAAGAAGAGGACGAATTGGCACTTGGAAACTCCAAAGCTTTGAATGCACTATTCAATGGAGTTGACAAGAACATCTTCAGACTGATCAACACTTGCACAGTGGCCAAAGATGCATGGGAGATCCTGAAAATCACTCATGAAGGAACCTCCAAAGTGAAGATGTCCAGATTGCAACTCTTGGCTACAAAATTCGAAAATCTGAAGATGAAGGAGGAAGAGTGTATTCATGACTTCCACATGAACATTCTTGAAATTGCCAATGCTTGCACTGCCTTGGGAGAGAGGATAACAGATGAAAAGCTGGTGAGAAAGATCCTCAGATCCTTGCCTAAGAGATTTGACATGAAAGTCACTGCAATAGAGGAGGCCCAAGACATTTGCAACATGAGAGTAGATGAACTCATTGGTTCTCTTCAAACCTTTGAGCTAGGACTCTCGGATAGGGCTGAAAAGAAGAGCAAGAATCTAGCTTTCGTGTCCAATGATGAAGGAGAAGAAGATGAGTATGACCTGGATACTGATGAAGGTCTGACAAATGCAGTTGTGCTCCTTGGAAAGCAGTTCAACAAAGTGCTGAACAGAATGGACAAGAGGCAGAAACCACATGTCCAGAACATCCCTTTCGACATCAGGAAAGGCAGTAAATACCAGAAAAGATCAGATGTAAAGCCCAGTCACAGCAAAGGAATTCAATGCCATGGGTGTGAAGGCTATGGACACCTCATAGCTGAATGTCCCACTCATCTCAAGAAGCACAGGAAAGGACTCTCTGTATGTCAATCTGATACAGAGAGTGAACAAGAAAGTGATTCTGACAGAGATGTGAATGCACTCACTGGGATATTTGAAACTGCTGAAGATTCAAGTGATACAGACAGTGAAATCACTTTTGATGAGCTTGCTGCATCCTATAGAAAACTATGCATCAAAAGTGAGAAGATCCTTCAGCAAGAAGCACAACTGAAGAAGGTCATTGCAGATCTGGAGGCTGAGAAGGAGGCACATGAAGAGGAGATTTCTGAACTTAAAGGAGAAGTTGGTTTTCTGAACTCCAAGCTGGAAACCATGAAAAAATCAATAAAGATGCTGAATAAAGGCTCAGATACGCTTGATGAGGTGCTGCTGCTTGGTAAGAATGCTGGAAACCAGAGAGGACTTGGATTTAATCCTAAGTCTGCTGGCAGAACAACCATGACAGAATTTGTTCCTGCCAAAAACAGGACTGGAACCACGATGTCACAACATCTGTCTCGACATCATGGAACGCAGCAGAAAAAGAGCAAAAGAAAGAAGTGGAGGTGTCACTACTGTGGCAAGTATGGTCACATAAAGCCCTTTTGCTATCATCTACATGGCCATCCACATCATGGAACTCAAAGCGGCAACAGCAGAAAGAAGATGATGTGGGTTCCAAAACACAAGGCTGTTAGTCTTGTTGTTCATACTTCACTTAGAGCATCAGCTAAGGAAGATTGGTACCTAGATAGCGGCTGTTCCCGACACATGACAGGAGTCAAAGAATTCCTGCTGAACATTGAGCCCTGCTCCACTAGCTATGTGACATTTGGAGATGGCTCTAAAGGAAAGATCATTGGAATGGGAAAGCTAGTTCATGATGGACTTCCTAGTCTGAACAAAGTACTGCTGGTGAAGGGACTGACTGCAAACTTGATCAGCATCAGTCAGCTGTGTGATGAAGGATTCAATGTAAACTTCACAAAGTCAGAATGCTTGGTGACAAATGAGAAGAGTGAAGTTCTAATGAAGGGCAGCAGATCAAAGGACAATTGTTACCTATGGACACCCCAAGAAACCAGCTACTCCTCCACATGTCTATCCTCCAAAGAAGATGAAGTCAGAATATGGCATCAAAGATTTGGACATCTGCACTTAAGAGGCATGAAGAAAATCCTTGACAAAAGTGCTGTTAGAGGCATTCCCAATCTGAAAATAGAAGAAGGCAGAATTTGTGATGAATGTCAGATTGGAAAGCAAGTCAAGATGTCCCACCAGAAGCTTCAACATCAGACCACCTCCAGGGTGCTGGAACTACTTCACATGGACTTGATGGGGCCTATGCAAGTTGAAAGCCTTGGAGGAAAGAGGTATGCCTATGTTGTTGTGGATGATTTCTCCAGATTTACCTGGGTAAATTTTATCAGAGAGAAATCAGAAACCTTTGAAGTATTCAAAGAGTTGAGTCTAAGACTTCAAAGAGAGAAAGACTGTGTCATCAAGAGAATCAGGAGTGACCATGGCAGAGAATTTGAAAACAGCAGGTTCACTGAATTCTGCACATCTGAAGGCATCACTCATGAGTTCTCTGCAGCCATTACACCACAACAGAATGGGATAGTTGAGAGGAAAAACAGGACTTTGCAAGAGGCTGCTCGGGTCATGCTTCATGCCAAAGAACTTCCCTATAATCTCTGGGCTGAAGCCATGAACACAGCATGCTACAACAGAGTCACACTGAGAAGAGGGACTCCAACCACCCTGTATGAAATCTGGAAAGGGAGGAAGCCATCTGTCAAGCACTTCCACATCTTTGGAAGTCCATGTTACATCTTGGCAGATAGAGAGCAAAGAAGAAAGATGGATCCCAAGAGTGATGCAGGAATATTCCTGGGATACTCTACAAACAGCAGAGCATATAGAGTATTCAATTCCAGAACCAGAACAGTGATGGAATCCATCAATGTGGTTGTTGATGATCTGTCTCCAGCAAGAAAGAAGGATGTCGAAGAAGATGTCAGAACATCGGGAGACA
Organism: Glycine max; assembly: GCF_000004515.6. Classification (NCBI taxonomy): domain Eukaryota; kingdom Viridiplantae; phylum Streptophyta; class Magnoliopsida; order Fabales; family Fabaceae; genus Glycine; species Glycine max. The sequence goes on along the minus strand of NC_038248.2, from coordinate 24,687,443 downwards.
ATGTAGCAGATGCAGCTAAAAGTGGAGAAAATGCAGAAAACTCTGATTCTGCTACAGATGAATCAAACATCAACCAACCCGACAAGAGATCCTCCACTAGAATCCAGAAGATGCACCCCAAGGAGCTGATTATAGGAGATCCAAACAGAGGGGTCACTACAAGATCAAGGGAGGTTGAGATCGTCTCAAACTCATGTTTTGTCTCCAAAATTGAGCCCAAGAATGTGAAAGAGGCACTGACAGATGAGTTCTGGATCAATGCTATGCAAGAAGAATTGGAGCAATTCAAAAGGAATGAAGTCTGGGAGCTAGTTCCTAGGCCTGAGGGAACTAATGTGATTGGCACCAAGTGGATCTTCAAGAACAAAACCAATGAAGAAGGTGTCATAACCAGAAACAAGGCCAGACTGGTTGCTCAAGGCTACACTCAGATTGAAGGTGTAGACTTTGATGAGACTTTTGCCCCAGTTGCTAGACTTGAGTCCATCAGATTATTACTTGGTGTAGCTTGTATCCTCAAATTCAAGCTGTACCAGATGGATGTGAAGAGCGCATTTCTGAATGGATACCTGAATGAAGAAGTCTATGTGGAGCAGCCAAAGGGATTTGCAGACCCGACTCATCCAGATCATGTATACAGGCTCAAGAAGGCTCTCTATGGATTGAAGCAAGCTCCAAGAGCTTGGTATGAAAGGCTAACAGAGTTCCTTACTCAGCAAGGGTATAGGAAGGGAGGAATTGACAAGACCCTCTTTGTCAAACAAGATGCTGAAAACTTGATGATTGCACAGATATATGTTGATGACATTGTGTTTGGAGGGATGTCGAATGAGATGCTTCGACATTTTGTTCAACAGATGCAATCTGAATTTGAGATGAGTCTTGTTGGAGAGCTGACTTATTTTCTGGGACTTCAAGTGAAGCAGATGGAGGACTCCATATTCCTCTCACAAGCAGGTATGCAAAGAACATTGTCAAGAAGTTTGGGATGGAGAATGCCAGCCATAAAAGAACACCTGCACCTACTCACTTGAAGCTGTCAAAGGATGAAGCTGGGACCAGTGTTGATCAAAGCCTGTACAGAAGCATGATAGGGAGCTTACTATATTTAACAGCTAGCAGACCCGACATCACCTATGCAGTAGGTGTTTGTGCAAGATATCAAGCCAATCCGAAGATAAGTCACTTGACTCAAGTAAAGAGAATTCTGAAATATGTAAATGGCACTAGTGACTATGGGATTATGTACTGTCATTGTTCAAATCCAATGCTGGTTGGGTATTGTGATGCTGATTGGGCTGGAAGTGCAGATGACAGAAAAAGCACTTCTGGTGGATGCTTCTATTTGGGAAACAACCTTATTTCATGGTTCAGCAAGAAGCAGAACTGTGTGTCCCTATCTACAGCAGAAGCCGAGTATATTGCAGCAGGAAGCAACTGTTCACAGCTAGTTTGGATGAAGCAGATGCTGAAGGAGTACAATGTCGAACAAGATGTCATGACATTGTACTGTGACAACATGAGTGCTATTAATATTTCTAAAAATCCTGTTCAACACAGCAGAACCAAGCACATTGACATTAGACATCACTATATCAGAGATCTTGTTGATGATAAAGTGATCACACTGAAGCATGTTGACACTGAGGAACAAATAGCAGATATTTTCACAAAGGCTTTGGATGCAAATCAGTTTGAAAAACTGAGGGGCAAGCTGGGCATTTGTTTGCTAGAAGAATTATAGCAACTACAGCAATCTGAACGTGCCCAAACGAATCACTTAACATTAATAGCACGTTCACCACAAAGCAAATTCGACCGTTGCCTCACACGCCCCTCTACATTCTTCATTCAAATTTATATCTGCTTGGCATTCGTGTTTTCACCAGCATTTTCCAATAATTCTCTGAGATTTACGAAATCATTCCAAACGCTCTGTTTTTCCATGGCTACCTCACCAAAAGAAACTGCAGCTTCTGGTTCACCATCTGTCCCGTCATCTCCACACCAGGAACAACCTGAATTCAACATCCAACCCATCCAAATTATTCCTGGTCAAGCCTCTGTCCCTGAGAAACTGGTTCCCAGAAGACCACAGGGAGTGAAGATTGCTGAAAACCCTAGCCCTGCAACGAGTCCTAGGGAAGTAGACACGGAGATGGACAAGAAAATACGCAGCATTGTGAGTAGCATTTTGAAAGACGCCTCTGTGCCTGAAGCTGATGAAGATGTCCCAACATCGTCCAACCCAAATGTTTCTGTGCCTGATGTCAAGAAAGATGTTCCAACATCTTCCGCTCCAAATGCTGAAGCACTCCCTTCACCCGGTGAAGAGGGATCAACTGAGGAAGATGATCAAGCCGCAGAGGAGACTCCTGCACCACGGGCACCAGAACCTGCTCCAGGTGATCTCATTGACTTAGAAGAAGTCGAATCTGATGAAGAACCCATTGCCAACCGGTTGGCACCTGGCATTGCAGAAAGGTTACAAAGCAGAAAAGGGAAGACCCCCATTAAGAGGTCTGGACGAATCAAAACAATGGCCCAGAAGAAGAGTACTCCAATCACTCCTGCCACATCCAGAAGAAGCAAGGTTGCTATCCCCTCCAAGAAGAGGAAAGAAATTTCGTCATCCGATTCTGATAAGGATGTCGAACTAGATGTCTCGACATCTAAGAAGGCCAAGACTTCAGGGAAAAAGGTGCCTGGAAATGTCCCTGATGCACCATTGGACAACATCTCTTTCCACTCCATTGGCAATGTTGAAAAGTGGAAATATGTGTATCAACGCAGACTTGCGGTTGAGAGAGAACTGGGAAGAGATGCCTTGGATTGCAAGGAGATCATGGACCTCATCAAGGCTGGTGGACTGCTGAAGACTGTCAGCAAGTTGGGAGATTGCTATGAAGGCTTAGTCAGGGAATTCATTGTCAACATTCCCTCTGACATATCTAACAGAAAAAGTGATGAGTATCAAAAGGTGTTTGTCAGAGGAAAGTGTGTTAAATTCTCCCCTGCTGTGATTAACAAATATCTGGGCAGACCTACTGATGGAGTGATAGATATTGATGTTTCTGAGCATCAAATTGCCAAGGAAATCACTGCCAAACGAGTCCAGCATTGGCCAAAGAAAGGGAAGCTTTCAGCAGGAAAGCTAAGTGTGAAGTATGCCATTCTGCACAGGATTGGAGCTGCAAACTGGGTTCCCACCAATCATACTTCCACTGTTGCCACAGGTTTGGGTAAATTTCTGTATGCTGTTGGAACCAAATCCAAATTTAATTTTGGAAACTATATCTTTGATCAAACTGTTAAGCATTCAGAATCTTTTGCTATCAAATTACCCATTGCCTTCCCTACTGTATTGTGTGGCATTATGTTGAGTCAGCATCCCAATATGTTAAACTACACTGACTCTGTGATGAAGAGAGAATCTCCTCTATCCCTGCATTACAAACTGTTTGAAGGGACACATGTCCCAGACATTGTCTCGACATCTGTCTCGACATCAGGGAAAGCTGCTGCTTCAGGTGCTGTGTCCAAGGATGCTCTGATTGCTGAACTCAAGGACACATGCAAGGTGCTGGAAGCAACCATCAAAGCCACCACAGAGAAGAAGATGGAGCTAGAACTGCTGATCAAAAGGCTCTCAGAGAGTGGCATTGATGATGAAGAAGCAGCTGAGGAAGAAGGAGAAGCAGCTGAAGAAGAAGAAGAAGCTGCTGAGGAAGAGGAAGATGCAGCAGAAGAGACAGAATCCGATGATGATTCTGAAGCCACCCCATGATCATCAGACCTTTAATTTTGTTTTTACTTTTATTAGATATAGGGGCATGTTCCTTTGAACAATTCATTGTTATTGGTCTGTACTATTTGCACATTAATTTCATGCATCCTAAATTTATGTCTAAAAAGGGGGAGTAATAGTATTATGCTTGCTATTATGCATGATTTTGAGTAATAGGATACTATGTATGCAATAGTAGATGTATGGCAGTAGGATACGATGTATGCATGATTCATGACCTTGAGGGGGAGTTGTATGTACACGATTTTGAGGGGGAGACTGCTGCTGATGACGATTGATGTAAGCTACTAGAAGATGCTGCAGTAAGAGCATGAAGACAGGGGGAGCAGATAGCGGATGTCACATGAGATGTCTCGACATCCTGGAAAAGACTAGTAGCTGATAGAAGATGTTGCAGTAAGCATGGAGACAGGGGGAGCAGAAGCAGAAAGCTGATGTCACGAGAGATGTCTTGACATCCTGGAGAAGACTTGTAGATTTGCAAGATGAAGCAGTAAGCATGGAGACAGGGGGAGCAGAAGCAGAAAGCTGATGTCACGCGAGATGTCTTGACATCCTGGAGAAGACTTGTAGATTAGCAACTTGAAGAATTTCCGCTGTGCTTGATTACTCTGAAAATGGAAGTTGCTGATTCCACATGCATAACTGCTCGTACCTGCTCAGGAAGTGTCTAAGTATGTTTTAGACAAAATTTGCCAAAGGGGGAGATTGTTAGTGCTTAGCACTACTGAGTTTAAAAAGGTTGGCTAAGATTTTGTTAAAACATAAGCACTTAGACAATGAAGGAAAGCTGGAGTTGCTGCACATGATGTCCAACGTTATGTCAAGGAATAAGATCGGGCTGCATAATGCACAAGGCAAGATAAAGTGTCAAGTGATGAATTGAAGTTGAAGGATCCACGATGTCGGATACAATGTCCTGACATCCTGCTCGAGAATACTGGAAGTGCTGTACAATGCAAGATAAAAGTCAAGTGAAGCATTGAAGCTGCAGGATCCAAGATGTCGGATACGATGTCCTGACATCTGGCCCGATAATACTGGACATATAAATCTGTTATATCTTTAACAGATTATTGTGCAGTTAGCAAGAGATTAGAAGATCTATCTTTAGGAACGAATTAAAAGATCATTAAAGTTCGAATTTCAAAGTAGAAGAGTTCGTTCAGGGATTAAAGATTAAAGATTAAAGATTCAAACTAAAAGATCAAAAGTTATCTTTTAGTTCTTTAACTGCAGATTTTTCAGAAGAAGATAGATCTCCTCCAGCATCAAGAACTTGCAGCCCAGAATCGTACACGGCTATATAATCATGGAGGCTGCACGAGTTCTGCACTGAGTCCGGGATTAAAGAGTTATTTTGTGAGTTTTGGGACTTGAGTGTTTTGTGAGCCACCTTGGTGTTATCCTAACATCAAGTGTTGGACCTTGTGTCTAGAGTTGATCTCTATTGTGTAGGGTTGATCCCTTGTGTACAGAGTTGATCTCTGATGTGTCTTTGAATTAATTGTAAACACGAGAGTGTGAGTGAGAGGGAGTGAGCAGAGGTTCTCATATCTAAGATTGGGTCTTAGGTAGAGATCGCACGGGTAGTGGTTAGGTGAGAAGGTTGTAAACAGGGGTTGTTAGACCTTGAACTAACACTATTGAGAGTGGATTTCCTCCCTGGCTTGGTAGCCCCCAGATGTAGGTGAGGTTGCACCGAACTGGGTAAACAATTCTCTTGTGTTATTTACTTGTTTAATCTGTTCATACGGACACACATAAACTGCATGTTCTGAAGCGTGATGTCGTGACATCCTGTACGACATCTGTCCCCTGGTATCAGAATTTCATAATAGGACCTCACCACTCTTCTCACGTGTTTATACTCAAAGATGCACCACTCATGTATAATGCTCTCTTTTATGGCTTTTTCTCTAATGTTTCACTCTTTGCCTTTTACCACTTTTTCCCTCACTTAAAGTTCTTACTTGAACCAACAATCTATAATCAAGAAGCAATTTTAAAGGTAGCAATCATAGAGCTTAAACAAAAATCTAGCACCAACAAATGCAAAGAAGTAGTAAAGAACAATTTCACTACCAACAAACAAGAAAGACAAACATTAATTTTATGTAAAAACAATGATTAGAGAAGACACTTAACACTTAGGAATTGAATCAAACAAGTGGGGTGCAATGAATTTAATGAACACGGCTGATGTACTTTTTTTTTTACTTCTTTTGCTGCAGATTTTTTTAAATGCTTCTAATAATGAAGTATATAATTTTGGAATGAAACTTTGAAGTTGCAACAACAACTAAGAATGAAATTGAATCAAAATTCCCAACAAAACAAGCACATATTTAACACTCAACAACAACTTAGCCCAAATCACATGGATTGAAAGGATTAAACTTTATGAACAATGATGAACATGGGATGAACTCCAAGAACACAAATGCATAATTGTATTGACTGAACAAGAACTGAAGAAAAAGACACTAGGAAATTGAAATAATAAATTATGACCAAACAAAAGGCTGTAACAAAATTGCAAAATTCGAATTGCGCAAACAAAATTTAGGGGATTTAGGGTTACCCAAAAATGCAAAACATGATGGATGAACTCAACCTTATTTCCAACCCTAGAACCTTGCTCTGAATACCAAATGATGTGTATCCCCCTTACCTTGCTTCAATTCGGATCAATTTTAGGATGGAATTCACACACCCATTGAGCCAAAAACATATTTTAAGTTTTATTCGTTTCTCAGCCTACAGAACTCGGATTGGGACGATTCCATATCAAGGTGAAAGAGGACATTCTGAAACACAATTTAGGGACAAAAAACATAGAAAAAGGTTAAGTAAAATTAGAGATATTCAAATAAGAAATTCGGAGAGAATTACAGAATTAGAATTGTGGAAATTAAACAAGGACATAGAAAATGCGAAAGAAAGAACAAGATAGGTGCCACAAACAATGATGTCTGATAAGCCTTGAGGATCACCACAAGAATTGAGCAATTCTTGATAAGATCAAATGGTTCAAGGAAGAACCCAAGCAAAGACAATTCTCATGCTTCAATGATAAAACCAGCAAAAGCCCCTATCCATTCAGTTCGTAATTGATTTATACAAATCAGTTCTCATGTACTTGGTAGAAAATAGAAGAAATATAAAATCTCAACATTATAAGCATAACTAAAATGCCTTAGTGGTTAAGTGAGGCATAATTAAGCTTGAGGTCCAAGTCTCAAAACTAGCTACAAGCACTTTATTATTATTATTTTATTAAATGCCTTAGTCAATAATTGTCTTCTATTCTCACTCCAAGCAGTTACAACGCTTCTTGGGTCTTTTAGCTCTTGTCATGTGCCCTCCTATGCCTTGTATTGGCTCTTGGGCTTTCTTCTTGGGCTTTGGTCTGGTCTTTGATGTCCTCATCAAAAAATTAACTCCTCTTTAATATTTTTTCGAATCCATCTTTGTTTATATATAAACATATAAATATCTAAATAACTGTCCATACAACCCAAATCCTAGTTCACCTTATATTTCATGCCGCAACACCATGAAAAAAATAAAATTGTGACAAGATGGGTGAAATAAGGCCAAAAATAGAAATCTACTTGATGTAGTAATATTTACCCAAATATTATAAAAACTATAACTAAATTTATTTTTAAAACATTAAAAATAATTTTTTAAATTTTTTTAGGTTACAATTGATATTTACCCAAATATTATTGTAAATCCATATGTTTTTTAGCACAGACATATCGAAGTTGCACAAAAAAAAACATACCTCTGTCGTTAGATTGCAACACCAACCACGACGACAACCACGAACGGCCAACTATAACGACCCGCCTCGTCGCTATGATATCACTACCCTAAGATGCATAAATTTCAATTTTTAAATGAAAACTCCATTAATTTGCTTATGAAAAACGTGAGTAAATTTATTTTGCGATATACGTTCACCAAGCAGTGCATAATACTTAATTGAATATATATATATATATATATATATATATATATTAACTCAGTACACTTCATTCACATGACGAAAGATAAATTAGTTCATACATATAATTAAATTTGTAATTTACATCCTCGAATAAAAAAGATTTATAGAACCAGCTATGAAGGAGTTGATTAACAAAACATAACTCGCTCCCAAAATAATCCCAACGTCATCACGTCAGCTTGGCGGCTCCAACAAAATAATCTTACTCCACTTAATCTACTATTGTCCATCTGCTCCCATGAACGAAGATTCGTGATCATCATAGGCACCAACCACATGGTACAAAAATTGCAATGGTGGGTTTATTACAAAAGAGATAGACAATTATTAACTAACCATAATTAGTAAGAGAAAAAATAGCAAGTACCATGCTCATACACAATTATCAATCAATACAACATACGCTTAATAACTACTCATCAACTTTTGCACAATTGCAATCAATCATGCCCAATATGATGCATGCACCTGACCTCAACTCTCAAATGCAGTGTGGTACCATTTGTCAGGAAATAGCTTGAGCATTCCAATGCGGCACTCATGCTTAAGAAACTAGGCAGCAAGTGTCAAGGTCACCCTACTGTACACAAGGAACTCCCCCCCCCCCCCCCTCCTCGCCCATGGTGATTAACCCGAGTCATAAAGGAGTTCTAAACTGAGTGACATACCCCCAAATACAAGTATTTTCCCTCATGAAAAACTACAAGTGCTTACTGACAAAGTTTATACTATTTCCATGCAGTATGAAGTATGACACGTGGACACCATCAATGCATTGACTGTAGATAATTAAAGATTCTAAGTCATCCCTTCACTCCAGAGATGTTCGAACTCTTTAACCACTCTATTTCCCCCACCAGGGATATCCAACTTGGTCACTGCACCCCCATGTATATATACAACATACATCATCACAATGACATTCTCAACATCAACATCTCATCTCAATATCATTATCAACATCAGCATCATGTCATCTCAATGTCATTATCAACATCAACATCCTCTCATCACAATGACATTACCAACAATAATAACATCATCTCATATCAATATTATCATCAATAACAACATCATTCTCTATCAGCATTATCATAAACACCAACGTCATCTCATAAATTAATATCATCAATAACAATATCATCAATGAATCACATTTCACACATACATACATATACATTTCATGCCTGAGATTCACATTCTCATAAATTAATAAAAACAATAATGTCATTCATCAATAATAGATGTATCACATCCCATTAGTCGAAAACATTATTTTTCTTGAAAACCAGCATGCGTAAGGATAGACATACATTCCCATAATTGGGTTCCCTGACCCTAATTATGGTATCAAAGCCATAAAATTATAATAAACTCCCCTCACCCCTCACCTATCATGAGCTCCCTGTCAGATCTTCTTTACGTTGCTTAGAGGCCTCTCTCATTCACGTTCGTCAGTCCAAATATAGAGTTCTATATACTTAGTCGAATGAAATTTAGCATAAATTTCAAAAACAAGGTTAGTAATAACATTCAGGGTCAAATACCCCTGTCAAAATAAAAGGGGTTAAGGGGTGTTTCGAATTCTACTACAAAGAGGTGTCATTTTAAAATTCTGATCACGCTAATGTGACTATGGGTTCAACAAAGATCATGAAAACAACATCGATTTGAAGATAACTTTTATGTTTCATTTTCAAGGGTTTTTCAAAGGAAGTGTAAAAACATCCTATTACGATACCAAAAACACAAGAGACACTAAGAGAAGCTCAAACTAACTAGGAAAAAGGCATAGAAATCAAGATTACCTCAGAGAAAGAAATGACTGAGAGCATATTTCTCTATCGAATCCTTGAGGTGGATTCTAAGGATTTCGCTCTGATTAAAACGTTCATCTTTATGTGGTGGTTTGACAGCAAGCAACAGTGGCTCATGGTGGCCACCAAGGGTTGTGGGTGGTGGAGGAGGAGTTTCTAAGGTTGTTTGGGCAGAGTTTTGAGAGAGAGAGAGAGGTGTGAAATCATGTTTTTCACGCCGATGAACATATTTATAATCTACAGATGTCGATTAACGAGCTCATCTCGCTAAGTGGGAATCCACTTTTAGCGCTAAGCGTGACTTTTTGCATTGAGCGTAATTCCTCTTAGGTTGGGATTTGTGCTGAGCATGACATTTCGTGTTGAGTGCAATTCCTCTCGGGTTGGAATCGTGTTGAGTGCAGCATTTCGCGTTGAGCACAATTTCTCTTAGGTTGGAATTGTGCTTAGCGTGCTTCTCTCACTAAGTGAGATGTCAAAAAATGCTAATTTGCAAATCCCAATGGTCAAACCGTGGGGCGTGGGTTACGAACCTACAGTCCAAATTTGAAGGCGATCCAATGGTTAAGGAGTCTGAGATCGTGGTTTTACGGGAACATGCTTAGGTAAAACTTGAAATCTCATAATTTCAACCTAAGTCAATAAAACTCCACATAACTCAACATCCACATCAAGCTAATCACACATGGCTAGTTCACACAACACCTCAACTCATCCAAATCAATCAAATAATCAAATAACATAGGAAATACATTAAACATTGATTTACAGTTAGCAAAATTTTATAGCGTTACACCAACGAACCACTACAACAATGTACCTCCACCAAACCAGCCACGAGGACCTCGGGCCAAAAGGAAACGAAATGAAATGAATGGTGTGTGAAGAAAATAATGAAAGAAAGGAAGAAGAAACTAGCAGGGGTAATTTTGGAATATTTCAAAAAGTGTTGGGTGTAGAAGACTTGCAAAGTGAAAACTTGCAAACTTGCAAATGCACTATTCATTCTACATTGAAAAGTATCCCAATAGCATTTCACAAGTGTTAAGTAATAGATTATGTTTGGTCACTGTCGCAACCTACCCTTCGGTGGGGGCATGAAAAGGCCAAGATAGATAGGCCAAAGCGTTTGTCTCCAAGGGAGAAAACGCGTGGAGTCGCCACCAACATTTATTCGAGAAAAACGTTCGAAAAACCAAAAAGACGATGGTCTGTGTATTTTGAAAATGAGGGTTCGGGAGTTGTTTACGCACGGGGAAGGTATTAGCACCCCACACACCCGTCACAAGGCACAACAACCTCTAATCGAGTGTGCAAATCATGACTTCAAACTTGTGCATTTTTCCCTTTTCATATTTTTTGTTTTTTTCCCTTTTTATGTTTTTTGTATGTGTTTTCCCTTTTTTATATTTTTTATTTTTTGGAGTCGACAAGGGTGTTGCCCTTGCTCCTACGTAACTTCAAGTGCGATGAGGAAATTAAACCTACGTAGTTCTTTCTTTAAGCCTAAATGTTTGTTGTGTTACATTATTTTTATGTTTTTTGAAAGATTGATTTTAATTACAAACAAAAGTCGTTTAAGGCATTAGACCTTGAAATGATCTTTTAAATTTTGAAAAGCGGGGAGAATCATTTAAGGCGCTGGACCTTGAAACAATCTTTGTTTTGATTTATTTTTTTTAATGAGAGGAGAAAATCGTTAAGGCGTTGGACCTTGAAACGATCTCTTGAATTTTTTTGATGAAATGAAGAAGTTTATGAGTTGGTTTTATTTGGTTTTTGTTTATTAACCTTCAATTCGTTTTTAAGAGAACTTGATGCACTAATGATCTATTAAAACTTACTTTACAAAAGAAAAGTGATCATAGCAGCTCACCCAAGCGAGCTGGTTACTTCAACCCTAAGCTTCCTAGTGGGCCCAGGGGCTGAAAATGCCCCAAAAGTGACCATTTTGCCCTCCTTTTGGGTATTTTGCACATTTCCTTCCGAAACGTCGAAAAACCTTACGGATTGCGCGACAACTAGTATCAAGCAGCTCAATTTGGCTAGCAAGAAAAAAATGTTGGCAAATGATAGTCCCCGGACAAAATTAGGGTATGAAAGTTGCCCCTTTTTACTTATCTTTTATTGGACATAAAAGGGAAGTAAAGATAAAGACACTAATTTCGTTCGAGCGATCTTGCTATTCAAACGGGCAACTGACAAAAACCAAGGGAATGAAACCGAGGAAACATGAGGACACTGAAGTTCTTCTTTTTTCTTTTTCTTATCTCTCTTTTTTTTAAAAAAAAAAAAACATAGAAACAAAGGACGTTGAGTCCTATGAAGCACAAACAAGGAAAAAAGACATTGCAGTCTTTGAGATGAAGACATTATCGTCGTTGAAAGCGTAAATGGCTGAAGACATTGTCGTCTTTGAAATGTAAATGAAGTCATTGTTGCCTTTTGAAAGCGTAAATGACTGAAGACATTGTCATCTTTAGAAATGTAAATGAAGGCATTGTCGTCTTTTGAAAGCATAAATGACTGAAGACATTGTTGTCTTTTGAAATGTAAATGAAGACATTGTCGCCTTTTGAAAGCATAAATGACTGAATACATTGTCGTTTTTGAAATGTAAATGAAGGCATTATTGCCTTTTGAAAGCATAAATGACCGAAGACATTGTCGTCTTTGAAATGTAAAGGAGCAGATGACCTTGATTATCTTTGCAAGACAAAAGACTATGGTAATCATTGAAAAGTAAAGGACCAGAAGACCTTGATTGTCTCTGCAAGACAAAAGACTATGATATACTTTGAAAAGTAAAGGAGCAGATGACCTTGATTGTCTCTGCAAGACAAAAGACTATGATAGTCTTTGAAAAGTAAAGGCGGATGACATTGATAGTCTTTGCAAGACAAAAGACTCTGATAGTCTTTGAAAAGTAAAGATGGATAACCCTGATTGTCTCCGCAAGACAAAAGATGATAGTCTTTGAAAAGATAAAGCGAGGACTTTGAGTCCTATGAAACAAGCCAATAGGTACTAGTATGAAAAGGCTTAACCTTATGAGAAAGCAAGAGGTTGACTCTTTGAGAGGGGCCTCTCATCCTAAACTCAAAAGATAGGACATTTGGGAATTGGTATGTACAGAGAAGTCTATGCACTTATGAACATGATTTTTGGGATGCAGATGCATGCAACCTTTATCTTGAAATGCAGTAAATGCAGGCTTTGTATGCAACAAAGTAATGCAATAGAAAATTATACAATGTTCATGACATTCTTTCCTATTTTGTGATTTTGGTTTTGATTTGATTTTTTTTTCTTTTTGGGGAAAACACAGATTGACTGCCTCTTTTTGAAAGATGTGATAACTCATGCGACCTCATCCTATCTTTTTGCAAATCTCTTCAGGGACTCCCTCAGAGTGTATGTTTTGTTTGATCTAGTCACTTGACAATTTTGGAGTGAGGGCAATGGAGTCCTTTGACATTTAATCAATCAACCGAAATATTGAACCTAGGGTTTTCTCCTTTCCTTTTAAAAACTTCGATTATTCTGCACAGCAAGAAATCATAAGGCTTTAGGACCAATCGCATGCACCATTGAAGGGTGACAATGGATTGTTACACTTTGGTATATGACCAAGTGAAACTTTCTTGATTTAAAATTATAGAGTGATGCCAAGGGTCTGCTGAAACTTGATGACTTGGGTTGATCCCGAAAGAATTTATACAACAAAGGCCATCTTTGGATTCAAAAGGAATCCTAAGGAGTCTGCATGAGCAACTAACATCAGATGTACCCTACTATCACAATTGTCTTTGGGCATTTTCCATGAGCTCCCAGTCAAACGAGTTTTCTTCTCAAATGTGCAAGCTTCCATCACTCAAGCGTGTGCGGGTTCCATTCCAGAATCCCAACTTAAAAGAAAAATTAGTCATTCCGTGATCCACATGGGCTTTATTGGGCTTGTAATATGGTCAAAGGTAAGAAGGCTATGAAAGAAAGGATTAGAGAGCACAAAGATTGTTTGAGGATTATATTGAGTAAGAACCTCAAGAGCATTGCTTGTATCTTTTGAGTTGGGCTCTACTCCTTTTGTCTCATACATTAATCTTTCATTGCACTTTTGTGTCTTTCTTGTAGAATTTGGGGATCTTTTGTCTCCCCCTTTTTTTTTCCTCTTTTTCTTTCACTCGTCTTTGGCGAATTTTATCTTATTTTCCATTATTGCCTAACTCCATGCATGTGTTGTTTGCATTTCTCTTCTCGCTGGTTTAGCGGTGGTTCCTACTTAGAGTTTCTATTTTGCTTTTGTCATTTTTAGAAAACAAATATGCTTTGGCTTAGAGGGGGTAGCAAGGGATAAATTAGTGTTTGGGATGTTGAAACATGGCCATGTGTCATTTCAAATCTTGACTTAGATCCTTTTGTAGTTTGGATTTTGGGACACAACCTTAATAACACACCCCTAGTTGCTTTTATTATTATTTTTTTATTTTTATTACCCTAATTTTTTGTAAGGCCGCCCTTTCGGGTTTTAAACCTACCGGGTGAGAACTTTGATCTGCCCCTAGGTTCGCTCGAGGCTCATGCGCGATCTCTCTCATTGCTCCAGTGTAGGGCTTTGAGGTATCTATACCTTGTAGCAAGGAAGAAAAGAAAGAAGCTGTGCAGGTTCTCAAAAATGAACTTTCAAGGACGAGAAACATTCAAAGGATTTTCAATTGATAGATTAAGTCGAACGACTCCTATTCAAGATAACTCACTTTTCCCTCTGTCGCAACCTACCCTTCGGCGGGAGGGCAACGCGAGACTCACGGGTGCATCTTCCAAGAAAGGAATACGTGCGGAGTCGCCACCAACGTTTATTTGAGGGAAACGTCGGAAAAACCGAAAAAGACGTAGTCTACGAACTTTAAGTGAAAGGTTCGGGAGTTGTATTTATGCACGGGGAAGGTATTAGCACCCTACACGTCCGTCACAAGAGACGGCAACCTTTAATCAAATGTGCAAATATGACTTCAATTTATGTTATTTTCCCTTTTTACGTTCTTATGTCTTTTTTATGCCTTTTTATATTTTTATCTTTTTGTGGTTGACAAGGGTGTTTCCCTTTGCTCCTACGTATTCCTCAATTGCGATAAGGAAATTAGACCTACGTAGTTCTTTGTGAACAAAGCGTTTGGTTAAGTTATTTTTTATCCTTTTTTGCAAGATATGTTTTTATTGAATGAAAGGTCATTTAAGGCGTTGGACCATTTAAAAAATCTTTCGATTCTTTAGAAAAGAGAGAAAACATTAAGGCATTGGACCATTAATGATCTCTTTATTTTTTGAAAGAGGTAATAAAGTTACATGTTGATTTTAGGCCTTTAGAAATTTACATTTAACCAATAAAAGCGGAAAAGACCATTTCAAGGCGTTGGACCTTTAAAAATGGCTTTTTTAGGCGATGACAAAAAGTTTGGTTTATGAATTGATTTTAGCCTTAATATCACTTTGGTTATTAGTTGATTCGATTAAGAAAGGGAAATCCCGAAGAAAAACGTCCGATTGATTTTTTTGATTTATTTTACTAAAATATATTTTTTATTATTATATTATTATTTTGCCTTTTTTTTGTTTTAAACGTGGTTACGGCATGACCGAACGGTCGGAATTCATTTTAACAGAAATTAAAGGATGTTATAATACGAAAGATTGGTGGAAATTAATTTTATTTTTGATTGGGCGAGAAAATGACTTAAATAAATGATTAAAGCACGTCAAAAAGGAAGTACGAAAAGTAAATGAAATGAAAATAAAAGCACGCGAAACAAATGAGGACCACTAAGGGTACATAGAATGAATCGAAAAGTTCGATTTCAGAAACTTATCGATTGAAGACCGAAGAACGACGAAGAACGAACGATGAACGACAAAGAACGGTTGAAAATCTTCGTGAAATCACCCACGAAAACGTCACAGAAGCGTTACGGAAGCGCCTCGGCTTGGATTTTCTTCACGGAAACAATTTTTCTCACTAATTTTAAGTGAATCTCAGATACCAGGAGGGTTGAACATTTTTGTTCTTCCCTCCTTCCCCTATTTATAGGAAAAGAAAGGAGAAGCTTGCCACCCAGCTCGCCCAGGCGAGCTCAGCTTGCCCAAGTGAGCTAGGTTGCTTCCTCCAGAAGGCACCGCCTTTTGGAAAACTTCCTGGAAGGCCCAAATGGGCCTGGTTGCTATTTGCATCCCCCCTTTTTACTAAATACACCCCCTTACCTTTTTTTGCTGATTCTTTTTTCGTAACGTTATGGAAACTTACGAATTATGTAACGATACTTGTTTTCCTTTCGTAATGTTACAAAACCTTACGGATTACGTAATCATCCCTTTTTTGCCTTCCGGAATGTTACGGAACTTTACGGATTGTGCACTAACACTTCCTTTTAATTTCCGGCATGTCACGGAACTTCACGGATTGTGCTACAATGCTTTCTTTTGATTTCCGGCATGTCTCGGAACTTCACGAATTGCCTAACGATGGGTGCCAAGTTCCTCAAAGTGGTCAAACGAGGGCCGCATCCCAATAATAGATGGTCCCCGAACGAAATTAGGGTATGACACCCTCAAAAAGACAACTTTTAGGAATGATAAAGTGAGGTCACATGAATGTCTGTACTTTTTATTTGAAACACAGTCAATCAAATGTTTTTTTTTAACTTTTTACTTTACTCGTCGTTTACGGCACCCTCACCAAACATGGAGAACGAGCAATTCCTGATTGAACAGACTTGGAGATCAACTGAAGAGCGTAGGTCACTTGAGCAAACAAACCAATGGCTTATACTTATATTCCAATGGAAGTTAAATAAGCAAAGATGTAATTGTGATAGAATGAGAGACAAGGATATCAAATTTATCCATATTATTAGCATTGTGACCGTGGTTTACAATAATGGCATAAACTTGAAATATAACAACAACCTTCAAATTGCCCCATGCATAGTGTCGCTTGCCCATGTCAGAATTCAAAAGTGATTCTCCTCAAATTTCAACCAGCCCGCATCAATTAGACTTTGCACCTTATGCTTCAGGGTCATACAATGCTCAATGGAATGCCCAGTGACTCCTCCATGATAAGTACATGTTGCATTCGAGTCGTATCCTCAGAAAAATGGAGGTTGAGGAACCTTGGCTGGGGTTATAGCCACCATTGCATTATCGAGTAAATATGGGAGTAAGTTAGCATACGACACCAGAATTGAGGTGAATTCTACAGGCTTCTTTGCTGGAAAATTCCTTCCCTGGTTGGTATTTTGGTGCATGTTAAGGGTGGTGTTTGGTATTGGATGTGCGGAAGGCAGGCTTTGTGGCTGATTTAGGGATGGCCTTTGTGGATGATTGGGTGTTCTTGGTTGATAGGGTGGTGGGTAATGAGGAGGGCTGATATTGGCTGAGTATTGACATTGTTGAGCTGGTGGGAAATTTGGCCATGTAGGAACGACAGTCACAGCATGGGTTCCTCCCTCATTCTTACTCTCTCCATTTGCCCCAGGCTTTTTATTTATCAAAGTAGGATGATCAAATTTGCCTCTTTTCAGACCCACTTCGATCCTTTTGCCGGTGAAAACTAAATCGACAAAGCTTGAAGGTGTGTAACCCACCATCTTCTCATAGTAGAACACCAGTAATGTGTCTACTATCATCGTTATCATCTCCTTCTCCGTCGTTGGGGGTGCTACTTGAGCTTCCAGATCCCTCCACCTTTGGGCGTATTCCTTGAAAGATTCGTGCTCCTTTTTACACATGTTCTGTAGCTACATCCTATCTGGAGCCATATCAGAATTGTACTGATACTGCCTAATGAAGGCAACCATTAGGTCCTTCCAAGAATGGACTCAGGAAGGTTCTGGATTAGTGTACCAGGTGACGGCTGCCCCAATGCATCAACAATTTTTCATCTTTTGAGTATGCCCCCATCTTCCGATAGTACACCTTTAGGTGATTTTTGGGGCAAGTAGTCCCCTTGTATTTATCAAAGTCCGACACCTTGAATTTCGGAGGGATGATAATGTCAGGCACTAGGCACAACTCTACCATGTCAGCGAAAGTATAATCTCCACCCCCCTTCAATGGCTCTGAGCCTTTCCTCTATATGATCCAATTTTCCCTTTTCTGTCATAGCAGGAGGGACTCTTCCCATTGCGAAATGCAAGGGTTGTGGTTGTGGGCGAAATTGAGGGCCTCCCAAAGTGTTTGGCTGGGGTACACCACCAACTGCTTACCCTTCAACAGTATTTCCAAGGCGAGGCTCAAATTCGGCTAGATTGTGGTGGGGTACCTCATGTGTCTCCCCCATGGGTTGAGAGACATGTGCATGATCAGATTGAGGTTGTTGGCTCTCAATGAGTATGGGAGTGGAGTTATTGACATTCTCATCGGGAGTGTGCGCAACATTGAGTGGTTTATAGTTGGGAGGCAAGCCATATGGCGGGAAGGCATGCTTGTTCTAAACTTGCACAAAATGGGGGCCGCCCATACTCCCCAATGTTTCTCCTCCCTGACCTACCATATCCGAGATTGGAGGATTTACTTGATTGAGGCCAGATGGGGGATTCGGGTCCACCTCAGCAACGGTGCTGGTAACGGCAACTGCAGTTGCATTGACCTCCATTATCTTATACATGCTCATCATGGCCTCCATCATTGTGGCCATTTGCTCTTTCATGGCCTCCATGTCAGCCTTCATCCGCTCTTGTACCTCCTCTATCTCACCCATTACTCTAGCTCTAGCATGCGTTTGGTAAGGGCGTCGTAAAATGCATTCTTTCCTTTTGATAACAATGATTACAGTTCTAATTTTAAGGAAAGAATGCAATGAGTAATGCATCCAATGAAAAGCATGGATGTTTGTGAATGATGCATTGTTGAAGTATTGCGAACTTTACACAGGACATAGGGTTGAATCAATCTAGATTTTCATTAAAACAACATGGTCCATCTCATCTTGTCAAAGTGGAGCTAGAAATAAAACATGGACGTCAATAGTCCTTATTTTTCTCTAAATTATTTAGCTCAATCACTAGTTGGCAGTAGACAAAAGGGCGATGTAACCTGATCCATCTTCTGCCCTAACTTTGCAAGCTGGTTACTTCCATACTTGACCTTGACTTGATGAACCTTTCCTTAAAAGCATGTGCTTGGTTCAACCCCATAATCCCAGGAATAGAAATTTTGATTGGCAATACTTCAACAGCCTATCATAGAGGTGAATGACTAGGGCATACTCATGCTATGCATGGCAAATGTAATTATGAGATTGAGATGCCCGAAGAACCATCATTTTCCTAATTAACCATGCATTAGGTACCACATTCACATGATTTTCAATCATTTTTTTAGAGAAATGGGTGTATAATCCCAACATGGTTGGTTTAGCCATCATCATGGTACCCAATATATGTAACTAAGAATGTGGTGTGACTTTCTTTTGGTTCTCTTTTTTGTTTTTGTTTTTTGTTATTGCAAAGGAAAATGCAAGGATCATGCATGAGTGAACATGACATGCGAACGATGAAAATAAAATGTATGCAGTTTGTAGAACAAAAAGCATGTTAAAGGAAGATGCATGATAATGCAATGACTCATGCAAAATGCAATGCATGAATATGATAAATGCAGGAATGATATGCCCATTACAATGCCATAAAGAGATGCATGATGCAATCAAGGAACATGCCAGAGTGAGTTTGCTATGTGCCCCCCTAATTCAGGAATCTAATGGAAAGGATCCAAAAGTCTACTTCTAGTGATAATTCCCAAGGGTGGTTTCAAGTAACTTTACTGGCTTCTAGAGATATCATCCTCTTAGGTAATACATTGTGGCGGTAGGGACTATTAGTGACAATGCATCACCAAAAGAGGAAAACTCTAGATGAGGCTTCACTGTTATCAAGCGAGTCAGAGACCCAACATGACCACAGATCGACCTCCACTCCTTATGGCTCACATAGGCCCGGGTATAGGGCCTAATATCTCAACGTGTGTGTAGAAAAACACACACCAAACACAACAACATAGCAAAGGTTATATACAAATATGGACAAAACAAAAGATAAAAGGGAAAAGGGAAAATAAATAAAGAAGTCATGATAAAAACATTGCACACTAACTGAATGAGCTAACTCTCTAGCAGTCCCCAGTGGATTCGCCAACTGTCGCAACCTACCCTTTGATAGGGGCGCGAAAAGGCCAAGATAGATAGGCCAAAGCATTTGTCTCCAAGGGA
This sequence comes from Glycine max, assembly GCF_000004515.6. Taxonomy (NCBI): domain Eukaryota; kingdom Viridiplantae; phylum Streptophyta; class Magnoliopsida; order Fabales; family Fabaceae; genus Glycine; species Glycine max. Next base: position 24,667,536 of record NC_038248.2, on the reverse strand, counting down.
GAAAACGCGTGGAGTCGCCACCAACGTTTATTTGAGGAAAATGTTCGAAAAACCAAAAAGACGATGGTCTGTGTATTTTGAAAATGAGGGTTTGAGAGTTGTTTACGCACGGGAAAGGTATTAGTACCCCACACTTCCGTCACAAGGGACGGAAACCTCTAATCGAGTGTGCAAATCATGACTTCTAACTTGTGTATTTTTCCCTTTTTATATTTTGTTTTTTCCCTTTTTATGTGTTTTCCCTTTTTATATTTTTTATTTTTTGGGGTCAACAAGGGTGTTGCCCTTGCTCCTACGTATCCTCAGGTGCAATGAGGAAATAAGACCTATGTGTTGGATCAAGTGGCCTCGGAATAGTTAAGAAGGGGGGTTGAATTAATTATGAACGTGTCTTGACAAATTAAAAATTTATCCTTCTTAATGTTACTAGATTCAATTAGGCTTTACTACTAAGTTATGAGAAAGTAAAGAACAAAAACAATAACTTAGACAAAAGTAAAGCAGAGATAAAAGGTACACAACGGAAAGATAAATAGTGTAGGGAAGAAGAAGACAAACACAAGATTTATAGTGGTTGATGTGTAATTATTTTCTCCTATTTCTTAACCCTTTTTGTCACCATTTTAATTACTAATTAGCCTTAATTGTCAAATTAATTATGCAGTTTTATCATTTGGGCCTACTTGACTAATTTTGTGTTTTTAATTTAATTTCAGGAGAATTATAAGCAATTGGGCTTGAATCCGGAATTGGGCTTGGACTTGAAGAAAACAGACAATTTTATTTTATCAAATCTTATCTTATCCAGATTTTATTTCATCTAGATTTTATTTCGTCCAGATTTTATTTCATCCAATCTTATCTTATCTTGTCCAAATTTTACTTTATTTATGGGCTTTTTAAAACAGATTTGTAAGCTTTGGGGCTGAGGACCTATATAATAGCACCAGAGTTTTAGTTTAGGGAGTTTTTTTAGAGAGGAGAATAATTTTAGGGTTTTGGAAATTCCAGTTTTTATTACTATTCAAGCACACTGTTCATGTAGAATAAAATTAGTTTTCTACAATTTTGTTTCTGCTTCAATCTACTATTTCGTTTTCTGCTGATTAATGGAAGGCTAAGTCTCCAACGTTGTTTTCTCTTGAGGATCAAGCATAACTCTCTTTGAGGTTTTGCTATTACTATTGAATTCTGATCAGTTTTTCCTCTTCACCAATTAATCTGTATTTATTGCTATTAATCCATGCATGCTTAGTACTTGATTAATTGTCTCTGCGCTTAATTTACGTTCATGCTTAATGATCAGTTTCGTTCATGATTAATTGGTGTATGTGTTGCTTAATCACATAATCACAGTCTTATGTTAATTTTCTCTTAGTAATTTAATTTAGGGTTGGATTAAGTGGTTGAACTGGTTAGGGATAAATCCTCGTAACCTAGGATAAGAGACTTGCTTGTGAATTAAGGGGAAAAAATATGTTTTAATTCTGTTATTTTCTAATTAAAATGTGCTCGTTGTTTAAATTACAAAAACAAACAACCCCCCCCCCCCCAATTTGTTACTGTTTTATCACTATCTATTATGAACGTTGGTTGACCATTGCTCGTTGGGAGACGTCCTACGATCACTTCCTAGATACTACATTTTTAATATTTATTTGATTCGGGTACCGCCTCAATCAAATTTGGCGTCGTTGCCGGGGAGCAGTGGGCCAAAGGTTCATAATAGTGTTTAGTTGTTTTGTTTTGTGTAGCGTTCTATTTTGCATTTCAGTCGCGTCCCTTGTTTAGCGCTTCCCTGTTTCAGTTTTGTGTAATGTTGTGAATAGTGATTAGCGACTAAACTAGCGACTGATTTTGTAATTTAATTGGCGATTTTTGTTTTGATAGTTAGAGTTGTTATTTTTGGCTGATTTTTTGTGTGGTAGTTTATTTTGGTCTATATTTTGTGTGAAAAATACCAAGAGCACTTGGTGTGGTTGAATTTGAGAGAGAAAAATTTTGGGAACTTGTTTTTAGCAAAACTTAAAATAGCCATAACTTTTGCTCCGGGTATTAGAATGACTATTATTATATATGCATTTGGGGTAGAAGAAAATTTCCCATGCCATGGCAATCTGATCAATTGTCGTTTTAAACTTGAAAAATCATCCGTTTACTAAGTTTTTATTTTATTTTTTTAGTATTATTGTCTTATTTTTCTAAACTTTCCTTAGGCAATTTTCATAGTTAGACTTTGAATTTTTGTTTGAAATTTATTTTGCTATCTTTTCATGATTTTAGGGTGTTGCTCACAAAATTTCAACTCATTTGGATATCGTTTGAGTATAGCTGTAGTTTTACCCCCTTGTTAGGTGCTTGTTGAGAAACACATTATTTGTTGCATATAGTGCATGACTAGGGGCAATCCAGGTGATTTACAACCCTTTGATCCTGAAATAGATAGAACCTTTCATAGATTAGTTAGGCATAGTGTGCATCCTGATCATTCTTTGCATTTTGAGCATTTTGAGCATTCTAAGTATTTTGTTGCTGGTGATTCTGAATATTCTAATTTTGAGCATTCGACTACTAATTTTCATACTGAGAACATGGCTCAACCTCCACCTCGTGAGAGGACTCTTAGGGAGATGGTTGCACCTGATTTCACTTATGAAAGCTTATGCATTCAATATCCTGATGAGGGTGTTCCATATGTTCTCAACACTGGACTAATACATTTGCTGCCCAAGTTTCATGGTCTTGCAGGTGAAGATCCTCATAGGCATCTTAAGGAGTTCCATATTGTTTGTTCCACCATGAAGCCCCCTGATGTCCAAGAAGATCATATCTTTCTAAAGGTTTTTCCTCATTCTCTGAAGGGAGTGGCAAAAGATTGGCTCTACTACCTTGCTCCCAAGTCCATTTTCAGCTGGGATGACCTTAAGAGGGTGTTCTTGGAGAAATTCTTCCCTGCATCTAGGACCACTGCCATCAGAAAAGACATTTCAGGCATCAGGCAACCTAGTGGAGAGAGCTTGTATGAGTATTGGGAAAGATTCAAGAAATTGTGTGCAAGCTATCCTCACCACCAGATTTCTGAGCAACTCCTTCTGCAATATTTTTATGAGGAACTTAGCAACATGGAGAGGAGTATGATTGATGCTGCTAGTGGTGGAGCCCTTGGTGATATGACCCCTACTGAGGCTAGGAATTTGATTGAGAAGATGGCTTCCAACTCCCAACAATTCAGTGCAAGAAATGATGCTATTGTCCTTAAAGGAGTCCATGAGGTGGCCACAAATTCATCTTCATCCACTGTAAATAAAAAGCTTGAAGGAAAACTTGATGCCTTGGCCAACCTAGTAACTCAGCTTGCCATGAATTAGATATTTGCATTTTCCCTTGTTGCAAGAGTTTGTGGTCTATGTTCTTCTGCAGATCACCATACTGATCTATGTCCTTCCTTGCAGTAATTTGGAGTCAATGAGCAACCTGAAGCTTATGCTGCAAACATTTATAATAGACCCCCTCAGTAGCAAAACCAACAACAACAGAATAATTATGACCTTTCAAGCAACAGATACAATCCGGGTTGGAGGAATCATCCAAATCTGAGATGGGCAAGTCCTCCACAACAACAACAGCCTGTCCCTCCCTTCCAGAATGCTGCTGGTCCAAGCAAGCCATATGTTCCTCCTCCAATATAGCAGCAGTCACAACAAAGACAACAAGCAACTGAGGCTCCTCCTCAACCTTCATTAGAAGAGTTAGTGAGGCAAATGACCATCCAGAATATGCAATTTCAGCAAGAGACAAGAGCCTCCATTCAGAGTCTGACAAATCAGATAGGGCAGATGGCTACTCAGTTGAACCAAGCTCAGTCCCAAAATTCTGACAAATTGCCTTCACAAACTTTGTAGAATCCAAAAAATGTGAGTGCCATCACCTTGAGGTCTGGCAACCAAATTCAAGTGCCTCCACTAGTAGCAGCACCAGCACCTGAACCTGTCAAGCTTCATTCCACACCTGAAAAAGAGGATGAGATAGTTGCATAAAAGAGAAAGCTTCCTAACAAAAATTTTCATGCAGGTGGACCTTCTTCTAGTAATTCTGACTTACCGCAACCTCCTATCCCTCTTCCATTCCCACCTAGAGCAATTCCAAACAAAAAAATGGAAGAAGCGGAAAAGGAGATCTTGGAGACCTTCAGGAAAGTAGAGGTGAACCTCTACTAGATGACATCAAGCAGATTCCAAGATATGCCAAGCTTCTAAAAGATTTGTGCACCCACAAAAGGAAGCTCAAAGGCAATGAAAGGATTAGCATGGGCAGAAATATGTCAGCATTTATAGGTAAATTTGTTCCTCACATTCCTGAGAAATGTAAGGACCCAGGTACTTTCTGTATACCTTGCATTATTGGGAACAGTAAATTTGAGAATGCCATGCTAGATCTAGGAGCATCAGTTAGTGTCATGCCTCTGTCCATTTTCAATTCTTTATCTCTTGGACCTTTACAATCTACAGATGTGGTGATTCATTTGGCAAATAGAAGTGTTGCTTACCCCACAGGTTTCATAGAGGATGTGTTGGTTCAGGTTGGTGAACTTATTTTTCCTGTTGATTTTTATGTTCTTAATACGGAAGAAGGATTTTCCCATGGTTTAGTTCCAATTATTTTAGGCAGGCCATTTATGAAAAAAGCCCGAACCAAGATAGATGTTTATGCTGGCACATTGTGTATGGAATTTGGTGACATTGTTGTTCATTTTAACATTCTTGATGCCATGAAACATCCATCTGAGGATCATTTTGTTTTTCGTGCTGAGATAATTGATCAGATTGTTGATGATTATATGTTTGATTTTGATTCTGTTCTTCATGGTAGGAAGCATCCATTTTTATCTGATCTGCATACTTGTCACTCCTTATGCATTGAATCTGAATCTGAGTTTGAATTTGATCTTGTATCTGATTTTTATGCCGAGAGTGAATTTGAATTTGAGTCTAGTTCTGATTTTCTAGGTGTTTTACCTCTTGATGTTGATTTTTTAGAGTCAGAATGCACTAACCATGTTGCAAGAAGTACATATACTTCTGACTTGCTTTATGAGGTACAGGCTGAGGAACTTTCTTCTTCTCCTACCCTGGTTCCTCCCACTATTCAGCCACCACCCACACTAGAGTTAAAGCCCTTACCAACAACCCTAAAATATGCTTACTTAGAGGACAAGGAAAATTTTCCAATGATCATCTCTGCCTCCCTTGCTGCTGAGCAAGAGGAGAAGTTGTTGCTAATTCTCAAGAAGCACAAGAAAGCCATTGGATGGACTTTAGCAGACATTCTTGGTATTAGCCCATCTACCTGCATGCATAGGATACTTTTAGAAGATGGAGCTAAGCCAGTGAGGCAGCCACAACAGCGACTCAACCCCGTCATTCTAGATGTGGTGAAAAAGGAGGTGACCAAGCTCTTACAAGCTGGAATCATCTACGCCATTTCTAACAGCCAGTGGGTGAGTCCAATCCAAGTGGTTCCTAAAAAGACAGGTCTCACAGTAATTAAGAATGAAAGGGATGAGCTTATCCCCACAAGAGTGCAGAACAACTGGCGAGTCTGTATTGATTATAGGAGGCTGAACCAGGTAACCAGAAAAGATCATTTTCCCCTGCCATTCATTGATCAACTACTTGAGCGCTTGGCAGGTAAGTCTCATTACTATTTTCTTGATGGTTTTTCTGGTTATTTACAAATTCATATTGCTCCTGAGGATCAAGAAAAGACCACATTCACCTATCCCTTTGGCACTTTTGCCTATAGGAGGATGCCCTTTGGCCTATGCAACGCCCCTGGCACCTTCCAGCGGTGTATGCTTAGCATTTTCAGTGACTTTTTAGAGAGTTGCATAGATGCTTTGAAACTAACCTTGCGCTGAATTTTGAAAAATGTCACTTCATGGTAGAACAAGGTATAGTTTTAGGGCATATCATTTGCAGTAGGGGCATAGAGGTAGACCCTGCAAAAATTGATGTTATTTCACAATTGCCTTACCCCTCTTGTGTGTGAGAGGTTCGTTCTTTTCTTGGTCATGCAGGGTTTTATAGGCGCTTTATCAAGGATTTTAGCAAAGTGGCCCTTCCACTATCCAATCTGCTACAAAAGGAGGTGGAGTTTGATTTTGATGACCGATGCAAAGAGGCTTTTGATTGCCTCAATCGTGCGGTGACTACCACCCCTATCATTCAGGCACCTGATTGGACAGCCCCATTTGAGCTAATCTGTGATGCATCCAATTACGCATTGGGGGCTGTCCTTGCTCAAAAGATTGATAAGCTGCCTCGGGTGATCTACTACACTTCCAGAACTTTGAATGTTGCTCAAGCAAATTACACTACCACAGAGAATGAGCTATTAGCGATAGTTTTTGCTCTTGAGAAATTTTGTTCATATTTACTTGGTACTCATGTTATTGTTTATACTTACCATGCAGCTCTGAAGTACCTGTTGAAGAAGGCTGAATCAAAGCCAAGATTGATCAGGTGGATGCTTTGGCTCCAAGAGTTTGATTTGGAGATCCATGATTGGAGCGGTGCACTGAACCTCGTGGCTGACCATCTGAGTAGGATTGAGCATGTGTTTGAGGACTCACCCATTTAGGATGATTTTTCGGATGACCATTTGTACATTCTGTATAGTATTTCTGGTTCCTTCCCCAATCCTTGGTTTGCTAATATTGTGAATTATTTGGTTGCTTCTATTTTTCCTCCCTTAGCATTTAAAGCTCAAAATGATAAAATTAAGAGTGATGTTAAGCATTATATTTGGGATGACCCCTATTTGTGGAAGTTGTGCAGTGACCAGGTTATTAGGAGATGCATTCCAGACCATGAGATTGACTCAGTCCTGCAATTCTGTCATTCTTCCGCGCCAGGTGGCCATCTTGGCATACAGAGGACAACTCACAAGGTGCTTGACTGCGGTTTCTATTGGCCCACCATCTTCAAGGATGCGTGGAGAATCTGTAGCACTTGTGAGCCTTGTCAAAGAGCAGGCGGCTCACTTTCATGGAGACAGCAAATGCCTCAACAACCCATGTTATTCTTTGAGGTGTTTGATGTCTGGGGTATAGATTTTATGGGGCCTTTCCCTATCTCTTTTGGTTTTGTTTATATTCTCCATGTTGTTGATTATGTTTCAAAATGGGTGGAAGCCAAACCCACCAGAACTAACGATGCTAAGGTTGTTGTGGATTTTGTTAGATCTAATCTGTTTTGCAGGTTTGGAGTCCCTAGAGCCATCGTTAGTGATCTAGGCACCCATTTTTGTAACAGATCCATGTATGCCTTGCTCAAAAAGTATGGGGTTGTGCACAAAATTTCCACACCTTACCACCCCCAAACTAATGGGCAGGCTGAGATTTCAAACAGGGAGATAAAAATGATCTTGGAGAAGATTATGCAGCCGAACAGAAAGGATTGGAGCACCAGGCTGGATGATGCTCTTTGGGCGCATAAGACTGCCTACAAAGCACCCATAGGAATGTCTCCTTATCGAGTTGTCTTTGGCAAGGCATGTCATCTTCCTGTAGAGATAGAGCACAAAGCCTACTGGGCTGTAAAGACTTGCAACTTCTCTATTGATCAGGCTGGAGAGGAAAAGAAGTTGCAACTAAGTGAGCTAGATGAGATCCGTTTAGAAGCCTATGAGAATCCCAAATTCTACAAGGAGAAGACCAAGAAGTTTCATGACAGCTTGATAGCTAAGAAGGACTTCATGGTCGGACAGAAAGTTTTATTGTACAACTCTAGGCTCGGACTCATGAGTGGTAAGTTGAGGTCAAAGTGGATTGGTCCTTTTGTGGTGACTAATGTTTTTACTTATGGTACAGTTGAAATCAAAAGTGAATCCACAGATAAGAGCTTCAAGGTCAATGGACACTGGCTGAAACCATTCCTCACAAATCCCTCCTTAGTGGATGTAGTGGTGGAGGAGACCTCCTTACTTCACCCTACTTCTTTTCCGCCATGACTTAGGGAGTTTTTTTTTTTTTTTGCCTCCTTCTTTACTTTTATTGCACTTGTCCAATTTTATTAATTGTTTTGATTGCTCTTGATCTTGTGATTGTGCACATTGTGGACAATGTGTTGTTTAAGTGTGGGGGGGGGGGGAGATTGTTATTTAATTTTGTTGATTTTGTTGGGTATTCTAGATTAATTTTGTTGGGTTTTCTAGTTTAATTTTTTTTAGGTTTTCTAGGTTAATTTTGTTATTTTGGTTTTATGTTTTATGTACAACATTGCATGTTTCTCTTTGAATGATAAGTTATGTACAGGTAATGGGTAATTGTTTTTGAAATAGGAGTTTCTTGGCATTTTGTGAATTGAAATCATTGTTTTTCTCTGCATGTCAAGTTAGTTTTGAAAGTTTGAATTGAAAGTGATAGATTTATCCTTGGTGAGAATTTGAGTCATCATCATCTATTTTATTCGGTGTGTTTTGCCCCATTGATTGCTTGCACAATAGCCTTGGCTTGACTCTTGTTGATACTTCTTGCTTCACATGCATGTTGGGAGATGATTTAGGAATTTTGTTCTTATAAGCCTCTAGCCAAATGAGCCTACCTTGAATTAATTCCTTTGATAGCCCCTTTGAGCCTATGTTCCCCTTTCTTTGTTTTGAAGCTCATTACAAGCCTTAAGTGAAAAACCATGATCTCACCCTACCCTTAAGGAATTTTGGAGCTTTGGAATTGTTTTGGGAATAAGTGTGGGGGGGGGGGGGGGTATGTTTCATTGGATGATATGTTTTTGTTGGCCATGCTTGTTGATGTATTTTGGCCATGCTTGATGTATATACATATATTTCCTAATTGTTGCTTTATTTTTTCAAATGCCTTCAATTGCTACTGCTCACGTTCAAAAAAAAAATATATATATATATATATACAAAAAAATGAAAAAAAAACAAAAAAAGAATGAAGTTGAATAAATGAGGTCTTGATTTGAAGACTTGGATTGGTTTGAGGACTTGGTTGATTTTGTTTTGGGTTTACTTTTTATGCTTAATTTTTAATTTTGGTTTTGGGGTTTAGTACTTTTTCTTTGTTCTCACTTATTCCCCATTGCTCCTCTATTTCTTTGGGTTTTAGCTACTTATCCCATACTTTCTTCTACCTTATCCTTGGCCCCATTACAACCTTAAAAGACCTTTTGATCCTCATGTGCATGTGTTTGTGGTATGGTTGTCAATTTTAGAGTCTTGCCAAGTCTATGTGGTGTTTGTTTTCATGGGTGCTCTGAGAGTAAACAATACCCTAGACACTTGAGAGATAGAGTGCATATCTTATGAGGCTTTATCACTTTTCATTCTTGAGCTGATTGACTATCTTGCCATGTTTGAGATGCTTGGATGATTTTCATGACTGTCTTGATTCTTTAACTCTCTACGTGTTGGATGTTGCCCATTCCTTTCATTCCTTGAGATTCATTGAGAAATATGTAATTGTTTTTGTGTTTGTTTGTTTCTCTTTAATGTCTCTTTATTTGTTCCTTGTTTTGCTTTTTGATTTTGCCCATGAGTGCAAAAGGCTAAGTGTGGAGGGATTTGATGTGTCATTATTTTCTCCTATTTCTTAACTCTTTTTGTCACCATTTTAATTACTGATTAGCCTTAATTGTTAAATTAATTATGTAGTTTTATCATTTGGGCCTACTTGACTAATTTTATGTTTTTAATTTAATTTCAGGAGAATTATAAGCAATTGGGCTTGAATCCAGAATTGGGCTTGGACTTGAAGAGAGCAGACAATTTTATTTTATCAAATCTTATCTTATCCAGATTTTATTTCATCTAGATTTTATTTCGTCCAGATTTTATTTCATCCAATCTTATCTTATCTTGTCCAGATTTTATTTCATTTATGGGCTTGGACTTAAAACAGATTTGTAAGCTTTGGGGCTGGGGACCTATATAACAGCACCAGGGTTTTAGTATAGGGAGTTTTTTTGGAGAGGGGAATAATTTTAGGGTTTTGGAAATTGTGGCGTCCCTAAATTAATGACTGGTTTAATAGTAATTGTTTAAATAACAAAAACCATGGTAAAATTTTTTTTCTTCTTTATCTTTTTCATTTCTTTCTCTTTTCACCATAACTAGGTTTAGAAGGAAAATCCTCACTACAGAGTCCTGAATGGCCAGTTCACAACTCTATTCGGAGTCATTTCTTTCTTACCGCTCATAATCTCTAAACTATTTTGCTGTTTCAAAAGGAAGAATGTACCAGCCATTACTTTAGGTCGTCACATGAAAATAAAAGAATAAAATACGGTCGATAAACTCTTTTACAAATAAAGTTGCTAATGCTTTCTTTTCAAATAACAAGATCGATCATAAATGCATTCATCATTTAAAGCTGTCCAAAATATGGGAGTTTTACAAAATACATAGTGTCATCCAGAGCAAAGGTGTTCATAGTGGTGGCTTCAGCCACATGTGTACAATCATCAAATTCCTATACATCAGGTCTACCCATACAAAAACAAAAGAGTAAACCTAACAGTCAGTCCTAGATACACCCACCCTCAAAATATACAAAACGAATCCAAAGAGTTATCCACTAGGATGAAGAGCCTCCGCTGATCGCCATCTCCCCCGGGCCACCATCCTCCGTAGAGTCTGCCTCAGATGCCGACATGACTTCCTCGGGAGAATCCACCTCAAGAAGTGGATCCTCATCACCCTCTAGAAAGTCAAGGGCATCCACAGCAGGCTCAGGATGTAGCTCCTCCAGATCCTCCTCAGGGTCTTCCTCGGATGACGTTACCTCGATCACTTGGATGGGCGCCACTAGACGATATGGTGTAGGCGTGGGTAGTATCCACTCCACAGTGCGCTGAAGCGTCAGTGCAGGTTCATCTGGATGCACCAAAGAAGTAGCCGTGAATCGAATGGTGCCCCGAAATCGGCACCTCGTGTTGCCTTCGAGGGTCTCCCAAGCTCCCTCTAGGCACTCCATCTCTACTCGATCACGGATTAGCTACGCCGCCATCACGATCTACAAGAAAGAAGAGAAAGGGGTAGACTCTTTCACAAGAATCTACTATGACGCCGCACAATGCGTCTCATAACCACTACATGCAATTAAAATGGGTATTTTAAGGCTTTTCATCTCTGGTAATCGATTACACAGACTTGGTAATCGATTACCAGAGGCTAAACTTGAATAACACAGCCTGAGGACATAAAATATGCAAAAATGCACTGTGTAATCGATTACACATACCTAGTAATCGATTACCAGTGACCCATCCCTCTGTGTAATCGATTACACAGGCTTGGTAATCGATTACCAGAAGCTCCCCTAGTTTTCTGACCTCGTTTTCAAGCCTGGTAATCGATTACACCCCGTGGTAATCGATTACCAGAGACCATCCTAGTCTCCTGTCTTCATTTTTAAGCCTTGTAATCGATTACCCACCCTTGGTAATCGATTACCAGAGACCATATCTAACATATCAATCAAGTTTCACAGCTGGCCAGCCACCACAAGCCTCCTTGCTTTGTGGTCTTTGTTCCTTTTATCTGTTGACTGCCAGGAGCTCGCCTGTTTAGGTACATCACAGGTTCTCACTGACCGACTATGCCCGGGTTGGGTCGGGATTGGTCAAGCTTGGTTTTGGGCAATAGCACCCCACCTGACGTCCCCAAGGTCTCCTGACCCCCGCGACATATCTCCAGGTACCACTCTGTGGTCAACAATAAAAGCAGGAAGTTTCACCCTTCAACACTTCCTCATCTCAAGCTTGTAGGATTATGGGGTACCCATCACATGTGGTACTAGGTGGCGGTCGGGCGATGGTGCACAACAAGTTTTCCACATCCACAATGCGCGCATAAACCCACCATTCCCTGTTGCCCACCTCCATCTGAGCTCACGTACTCCCACGTAGCCCATATCCTCGTTTCTCTCAACACCGGGTCCCCATCAATCCTCCCAAGCTTCCACAACATCCAAGCAAAACAAAATTCAAACAGCACAAGCTATCACAGCCAAGCGAAACAGGGCAAAGGCAGAAAACTTTGCTCAACACACCAACCAAAATCACAGCTTTTCTCACTTAAAGACCCCAGTAACAATTCCTTCGATCCAATTCGTTAACCGTTGGATCGACTCCAAAATTTTACTGGAAGTCTATAGTACATAAGCCTACATTATGACCGTTGGGATCTACTAGCAAACATCCAGAACTCATTCTGTGCTACTCTTCCCACAGCCAACCACACACAAGCATTTTTCTGCACAAGCCAAAATCCTGCTGCACCTATTTTGACAGCAAAATTCTGCATAAGTGCAGATTTCGAAAATCACACTTTCCCTCATCCAATCTTGCCCAAATCAATTCCTACAAGTCCCAAATCATGTATCAATCATGTCTAAACCAAAGTCAAGCTTTAAAGCACAGCAACACAGGATCTAGGTGTCCAACACCCCTCCATTCAGTGGGTTTTCTAGGTTTGAAAAGTGAAATTTAGAATGAGGTAAATTGGAAGCAAACTCTCACCTCACACCAGTTCATAACATCTATTTAGACTTGTTCAAACTGAATTTACACCTAAAATCTCACCGAATCAAAATTTGACTCTTCAACACCCAATTTTGCCCTAGAAATGGCTCTTGGTTCACCTTGGTCATTTGTTTTTCTCTCTAGCACAGTCCAAGCTTTCTCATAAGTCCTAAATGACATTTCAAGCTAGGATTAACTCACTTTAACCTCCATTTACCACAGAATTCAGACTTAACCTTCCAACTCTCAAAGCCTCACTCTTTTTCCACTCATAACATCACATTCTCACTTTCTAACCCTAGGTTAACTCTACCATTCATCTCTAACAGTTTTCCATAAGCAATTTCAGCATATAAACATCACAAACATCATCACAAAAACCCTAAAACAGAATGGGTATGTCTAACTCATCCAAACATGGCAATTTCAACAAGCTTTCAACAAATGTCTTCACAAATAATCATCACACAGCAGAAACCTAGCAAGACTACCCATTATATCTCCCCAAACCCCATACCCACGAAAATCAAAGGAGAAAGAAGTCCATCCAAACCTGAATTTTCGAAGTCCCACTCGTAGCCACGCACTTCACGACCCCGAAAATGCCCTCCTTTTGCGATTTGGGGCAGAAATGATGGCCAAAGGTTGAAGCTTTGCTTGGAGCTTCAATGGAGAATGAAGAAGAAGAAAATGGCAACGTGAGGGAGAGAGAGAGCTGTCTGAAAAGTGTGGGGGCTGAGTGAAGAGAGAGAAAAGCTTTTTGGTTTTAAATAAAAGGGTTTTCTCTTTTTCTATTATTATATTCAAGCTTTGCCACATGTCCCTATTTGAGTGGAGCAAAAGGGCCCACTTTCCCTTTTTACTGTGACCCACACTCAGCCACAAAAGTGAGAAAAATCTGACCTTTGAAACGCTAAAATCCTGCCTCGGTTTGTGTGCCGTTTCTCTGGTTCTAGTTTCTCGCGTTTCTCTGCGTCCGTCGGGGCCAGTTTTCGAAAGTAACCAATATATATATCAAAACACTCAGAATAAAACCCCGAGCGTGGTTCAGAGGTTGGTTTCGTTAAATTTTAAGTTGCACGCAAAATGATGATTTTTAAACTAATTAATTAAGAATTAACCTATAACCTCCCAGTTATGGATTTCTCTTCCTTAATTAGTCTAACCCGCGTATCTTGCCCCCGCTATTCCTACTTCTACCAAGAACATATATGCATATACACTGAATAATACTTATATATATATAATCATTCAAAATACATCGTTTCCAAAAATTCCGGGTAGAAATTTCCAGGATGTTACAAAAATTCTAGTTTTTATTACTGTTCATGCACACTGTTCACGTAGAATAAAATTCATTTTCTGCAATTTCATTTCTGCTTCAATCTACAATTTCGTTTTCTGCTGATTAATGGAAGGCTAAGTCTCCAGCGTTGTTTTCTCTTGAGGATCAAGCACAGCTCTCTTTGAGGTTTTGTTATTACTATTGAATTCTGATCAATTTTTCCTCTTCACCAATTAATCTGTATTTGTTGCTATTAATCCATGCATTCTTAGTGCTTGATTAATTGTCTCTGCGCTTAATTTACGTCCATGCTTAATGATCAGTTTCGTTCATGATTAATTGGTGTATGTGTTGCTTAATCACATAATGACAGTCTTATGTTAATTTTCGCTTAGTAATTTAATTTAGGGTTGGATTAAGTGGTTGAACTGGTTAGGGATAAATCCTCGTAACCTTGGATAAGAGACTTGCTTGTGAATCAAGGGGAAACAACATGTTTTAATTCTGTTATTTTCTAATTAAAATTTATTCGTTGTTTAAATTACAAAAACAAACAACCCCCCCCAATTCATTACTATTTTATCACTATCTATTATGAACGTTGGTTGACCATTGCTCATTGGGAGACGACCTAGGATCACTTCTTAGATACTACATTTTTAATGTTTATTTGATTCAGGTACGGCCTCGATCACTGGTTCGGTCACAACCTGTGCCTACGTCCAGTCCCCAAGCAACCACCGGTTCTTGAGATTTCCAATAACCTTGTAAAATCCTTTACAAGCAAAGATCCACAAGGGATGTACCCTCCCTTATTCTCTTTGAACAACCAAGTGGATGTACCCTCCACTTGAACTGATCCATAAGAGATGTACCCTCTCTTGTTCTCAGTATTACAACCCAAGTAGATGTACCCTCTACTTGTACCACAAAGGATGTACCCTCCACTTGTACCACAAAGGATATACCCTCCAATGTGTTAAGACAAAGAATTCTTAGGCGGTTAGTCCCAAGTAGATGTACCCTCTCTTTGTAAGGGGAAACAAAAGATATCTCAGGCGGTTAGTCCTTTGAAATCTTTTGTTTAAAGGGAAGAGGAAGAATCAAAAGAATTCTCAGATGATTAGTCCTTTGAATCTTTTGGCAAGAGGAAGAAGGAAATAATCCAAAGAATTCTCAGGTGGTTAGTCCTTTGAATTCTTATGGCAATAGAGAGAAGGAAGAATCAAAAGAATTCTCAGGCGGTTAGTCCTTTGAATCTTTTGGCAAGAGGAAGAAGGAATGAAGAAAAAGAATAGCACAAGTTTTTGGCCAATGAACTTTTCTTGAATAAAGAAAGTATTGAACAAAAACTCTTAGAAGAATGCTTTGAATGAATGAAAGAAATCCGAAAGTTCTCTCTTTTTTTGAATGAAAGGAATCTGTCTTTAAAATTCGTGCCATGGTCACATATTTATATTCATTTGATGGCTCTTGAAAAAACAAGTTAAAAGTTGTGACTCTTGACAATTTCTTCAAAACTAGTCACTTTTTAAAAGTTGTGACTCTTTTGAAAACTAGTCACTTTAAAAGTTGTGACTTTTTTAAAAAAATTCAGAAACTAGTTACTTTAAGAATTGTGGCTTTTTGTAATTTATTTTTCAAAATAAGTCACTAGTAATCGATTACCATTATAGTGTAATCGATTACACATCAACAGATATGACTCTTCATGTTTAAATTTGAAAATCAAAAGGTTTAGAAACACTGATAATTGATTACAAGTATTGTGTAATCGATTACACAAGTTTGAAATGATTTGAAAATGTTTTATCACAAGTTGTGACTCTTGAAATTTGAAATCTAACGTTTTAAAACATTGGTAATCGATTACATGCTTATGGTAATCAATTACAGTTTTGTAAATCAGTTTGAAAAGAATGTTGGTTACTAGTAATCGATTATTGCCTTCTGGTAATTGATTACCAGAGAGTAAAACTCTTGGTAAAAGATTTTTCTTTGAAAAATTCTCTTGAACAAAATTGTGCTATTCAATATTTTGAAAAACTCTTTTAATACTTATCTTAATTGAGTCTTCTCTTGAATCTTCACTTTAATCTTGATTCTTGAAACTTGCTTTGATTGAATGATTCTTTGATTCTTGAAACTTGCTTTGATTGAACGACTCTTTGATTCTTGAAACTTGCTTGACTCTTGATTCTTGACTTGAGTCTTTAGGCATCATTAAAATAATCTTGGAAAGCATTGCTTCCACACTACGTAGTTCTTTAAGTCTGAATGTTTGTTGTGTTACATTATTTTTATGTTTTTTGAAAGATTGATTTTAATTACGAACAAAAGTCGTTTAAGGCATTGGACCTTGAAATGATCTTTTAAATTTTGAAAAGCGGAGAGAATCGTTTAAGGCATTAGACCTTGAAACAATCTTTGTTTTGATTTTTTTTATGAGATGAGAGAATCGTTAAGGCGTTGGACCTTGAAACGATCTCTTGATTTTTTTTATGAAATGAAGAAGTTTATGAGTTGGTTTTATTTGGTTTTTGTTTATTAACCTTCAATTCTTTTTTAAGAGAACTTGCAGCACTAATGATCGATTAAAACTTGCTTTACAAAAGAAAAGCGATCACCGGTGATAGGAGAAGGAGATGAAGATGCATAAAACAATAGAGAGGACCCTTAGGGGTCCATAAATCATGTTCAAATCCTTAAAGACAAGCACTAACCAGATGAAGAACGAAGAACGACCAAAGAACGGTGAAGAACGATCATGAAATCGATTACAGAAATGTCTCGGAAGCGCCTCGGCCTCATTTTTTCTTCTTCTTTCTCCTTCTTCTCACTAATTTCACTAAAAATCTCTCGATATATGATGTTGACCCTTTCTCCTCAGCCCCCTCACGCCTATTTATAGGAAATGAGGTGGAGGTTGCATAGCAGCTCGCCCAGGCAAGCTGCTTGCTTCCTTCAGAAGTAAGCCTGCTCGCTTAGGCGAGCTGGTTACTTCAACCTTAAGCTTTCTAGTGGGCCCAAGGGCTGCAAAATGCCCCAAAAGTGACTATTTTGCGCTCCTTTTGGGTATTTTGCACATTTCTTTTCGAAACGTCAAAAAACCTTATGGATTACGCGATAACTAGTGTCAAGCAGCTCAATTTGGCTAGCAAGAAACAAAATGTAAAAAAATGATAGTCTTCGGACGAAATTAGGGTATGACAGTCACAAACTTGTTTCTACAACTGAAAGGAACCAAGGAACATTGTCAACAAAACTATGGAATCACATTTTGAGAAAGAATAGGTGCGAAATAAGAGAGGTGAGGACCTACGATGGGGTTATAGAAGACAGAGAAAAACACGACAGTGAGACAAGGACAACGTAATGAGATGAAAGACACCGTGAGAGTGTCACAAATATGATAGAGAAGGGTAACACAAAAGAAGAGAAAAAAGAATTCTAAGGGGTGTAAAAAGGGTTTACAGAAGAACAGAAAAAGAGGTTTCAAAGCGGTATACTTTTTTAAGGAAAATGATATAATGATTAATTAAATACTTAATTGCAAAAATAGTCTCCCTATTTATCTCAACTTACTAAATCTGCTCCCTGTAAATTAATTCACCAATTTAATCCTATTTTTTTTTTAATTTGACTATTTGAGTCTCCAATCCTAAAATTGGACGTTGATTTTTAATGAATAATGTTGACTGTCACATGTCATAATCCTATTGGACGTTAAAATGGTGTATGAAAATTAACATCCAATAAAATGATGATGACACGTGACAGTCAACATTACTCATTAATAATCAACGTCCAATTTTGAAGTTGGAGACTCAAATAGTCAGATTAAAAAAAAATGAGAGACTCAATTGGTGAATTAATTTGTTTGAGGCTGATTTAATGAGTTGGAATAAATAGGAGACTATTTTTGTAAATAACAAGTACAATTTAATATTCTAAAAAATAAAAAATTACGAAAAAATACGGTAGATATGACCACATTTGAGATCACAAAGGTAGTTTGTTCAAATTCAATGCTGAGTGCTGACAATGCAAAAGTGGAACAAAACAAAACTTGTCCCAAAGATCATAATCACCGCCGAACCTACTCTTCCCTTCCAATAAAAAGAAATTCAACTTTATCCGATACTCTACCGCTTTCATTTTAATCTCATCCTTCTCCGTTTCCTTCAAAACCCAAACTTGAACTTCTTGTTTCTTGCTCGTGGAAGCAAATGACAACCACGCCCTGTGTAACTGGTGCCTTGTCAAACGCGGTCGGATTCCGTGACTGGAAAAAGCATGTCCCTTTATCAGCTTCTCTCTGTGAGCCTCCCTCTCGATTTATTTTCATTTGGGTCCGCACAGAGTTCATCAAGATTGGAACTTTTTGCCTTACTGTCAGTTTCCTTGTTTCTGGCATGCTTGGGTTTTGGGGTTTCAATTAGTTTGTCTAAATTGTGCCATTTTCTTTGTTTACTTATGTTTCATGCGGTTAATTTATGTTTGGTTTCCGGGGAGGGGGTTTTGTTTGTATTGATTGGTGTGGGTGTGAGTATACTGTCTTTTGTGTTAAAAGTCCCTTTTTTTTTTGTTTATTTTTGTTAAGAATGAAACTATTTGGAAATCATGTAATTGAATCCTAGGTTTATTTTGATGTGAGTAATTGAGAGCTTGGTAAGGGTTTTCATTCAAAGAGTTGTTTTTTAAATCAGAATGCAGGAACGGCTGGATTCAAAAATTAACCTTGATTGAAAATGTTCTTATTTTATAATATAGCTATGAATTTGGACATTATAAGAGGCTAGTTTGAGAATTGTGCAAGGTGAATCCATATTTGCTTTTGATTCTCAAGATTGAATTGTTATCCAAAAGCTATTCATTGTTGGCTGTTGTTAACAGGTAAACTAAGCTTCAATTCAAATATAGTTGACATGAAGATATTATCTCGATGTGGTTGTCAGAAAGTTGGAAATGACCAAAGATGTTTCCGATTATATGCCCTATTTGGAGGAAAAAAGGACAATAGTGGGAAAAGTGATGATGCTCCTTCTAAGGTTAGCTTTTCACATGCAGTCAATGTCGTGTATACTCCCAGGATCACATTTTCTTTTGTATCCATTTTTCTCCTTGGATTTCTTTTGTTATTCACATGCAAGATAATTGTTAACGAACATAATTATGCTCTTTCAAATATTTATTTGACCTAATCACTAAGCACTGTCACACAATTTTGTGGCTGTATCCATGAGTTGGACACGTATCCGACATGGAAACTTGTAAGGAACTCTCTAACAAGAGTTAATATTTGTAAAAAAAAGAAAATACTTTCGTTGTACTTATACTTGTAAATGACTGGTTCAGTTACTTCAGTAGTTCTACCACGACACTTTTGTTTAGGATACTCCCTACATAAACTTGCTCCATTCATAAGACATATAGAATCCAAGTTGTTGAAGAAGAAGAACCAAAGGCATTGTTTGATTGAAACCATGTGTCTGAATACAACATGGATGGGGAGATTATATAGGTTATCACAATAATTGCAAATAAATGGAGGATATTTGGTTTCCTCTTAATCAGATATTATGTGCCTATAATCTATATTTGTTACAGAATAATCATACTGATTCTCAACACTATTTGAAGGTATAAAATTACTATTTGAAGCTATGTTGTCAATCGCGGGCGTCGCGGCCGCTATCGCGGCGGAGCGGCCCCCATCCGCGACGGGGATGGACGTAGCGGCGCAATTCAACGTCACGGTTGGCGCGGCCGCTATCGCGGCGGAGCATGGCGGTGCAGCGCGGGATCTAGACTGGATTTTCGCGCCGCTACACTGAAGCCGTCGAAATTCCGAAAATGCCCTCACTTAATGCGTGAAAGTGAGGGTATTTTTGGTATTTTCGTTTTTCTATTACCTGCTCAGGGCTCCGCTAGAAGTCGAAAACCGTAGCGCATGCTGCTCTCCACACTTGTGGGGCTGCGATATCCTGGCGAGCGCCGCCACCTCCTCCACGCCCAGGAGCACGCTGCGAGTCTGTGACACTGTTGAGTATGTGCCGCCCCCGCCACCTTGCTTGAGGTTTTCTATTTTTTGTTTTCCTAATTATTTAGTTGCCCTTTTTCTCAGTGTGGGTGCCATGAGCTAGGCCTGGGATATGTGTGCATAGAAGGTTCCGTTTAGCGTAGGATCAACGTCTACATTTGAAAGTTAGGTGCAAAGAATAAAAAATGAAAGAAAAAAATATACATACATGAATAATTGAAAATATATTTTTAATGTGTGTATTATTTACTGTTTAGTGAAATAATTAATAAGTTTAATTCTGGAATACTTTTATTTTTTTTATTTAAGATATTGTATTATAAATTAAAAATAGGTTTGATATGAAAAAATACTTTAACTTTAAAATAAGAGTATTTTCTGTTAATAAGTTTTTTTTTTTTTATTTCAAACAAGCTATCAATTTTAGATTTTTTATTTCAAACAACTTAAAAAATTTACTTTTTTGGACAGGAAATTTTTTACTTATTTTCTATTCATTTCATCTTTTTTCCCTAAAAATCATAGGTAAAACATTTTAATTATAAATAATTTTCGGACTCCATCAATATATTTTAATTTTGTAAGACATTAAGTGCAGATTTTGTATTGTAGTACGAAATTGGCTCAAGGTTTGAACTCACAACTTACTTGAAAAACCATGGCAGGAGCTTTTTTTGTATTGTAGAACCATTAAGCCCTTTATTTGCTTGACTTTCTACTTTATGTTTTGTAACTTTTGTTTAAGTAACCATGTTTTCAGTTATTTTTCTGTTTTTGAACTTATATATATACATATTATTAATTATTTAACATATATAAAAAAACATTAGAATAGCGGTCATCCCACTATCCCACTTTTAGGGTCGGCCGCTCCGCTCCGCTACGCCGGTATTGACAACTATGATTTGAAGTTAAAAGTTATATTTCTAGTACTTGATTAAGTTTTTCTCTTGATATAGATTTCATTATATTATTATTGAATTATAAATTTTAGTTATATTTCTAGTACTTGATTAAGTTGTATGTATTGAGATTTATCAAATAAGATTGTAAAGTTAAGTAAATTTTGATAAATTATTTTATTCTCTGTGTCAAAAGTTTTGATAAAGCTTATTAACTTATATATAACATAGATTACATTATGAAACAATGAAACTTTTTTTTTGGCCCCCTTATAGACGTAGCTCCACCCCTTGTTGGCCCGACTTTCAAATGGTAAGGGTTTCCTTCTTCTATTAGCATAGCCCTTAATGTGGGAAAGCATTTGGTTGTTCTGGCACTCCAATCGACACTAAGTGCCTGTTGCAGCTGACAATAGCCACAATAGTGGCTACCATTCTACATGGTGGAAATTTTCCTGTTTTGCTTTTATCTCACAAAAACCCACTTGTGCTGCAGCAAATTAGGGACCTTTAGGTCTCTAACCTTCAAATCATGTCCACAAACCTTGCCATAGCTTTATGTAATTCCCCTGGACCAGTGCCACACTCAAGTGTTTTTTGCAAGGTTCTTTCAGCAATTAGGTGTGTGTCCCCGTTTTGCACTCAAGATGGCTCCTTTCCCGTCACAACCTAGGTAGATCTTGTGCTTCTCCCTATAATGCCATCACCAAAACAGAAGGGCAATTCTTCTACAGTGACCAGCAATAATATTGATGCAGGAGAAGCCTGGTGCATTTGACTGTCTCATAAAATGTGGTTTTTACATATTTGCGAAGTTTTTCCATTGTGGCTTCTTTCTTTGCTGTAGTGGCTGCTCTGCAATCAGCTATGCTTCTTAGTGTGTTTGTTTCATGCTTTAAAAGTTTATTACATAGTAGTTAATCACGTGCAATAGCGATGCTATTGCATTGGAGCATCATGTCGCGGCACCCTGTCGCTTCTTGAAGGGTTAGTGTTGCAGCTTCACGACCAAAATCGCAGAAAGTGGTGGCTGGAGTAGGCATATCGCTTCGCGCTGCAGTTCTACTGCCTTTGTTGATTGTTCTGCTGTTGTGGCTGCTTGTGTTGCTAGTGGGTGAGACAAGAGAGATGATCCAAACTCAATTCAAAACAAGACAGTGCCACTATTGCCTCCACCACCACCACCATAGACACCTCTACCATCAGCACCATCACCTCTGCAGTTGCTGCCGTTGGCACCCCCACCCCTACAATTGACATTGCCACCACCTCCAACAGTCTTAGGTTTTAGGTATTATGTAACTTTCATTGATGATTTTTCTAGGAATACTTGAATTTACTTAATGAAAGAATGTTCTGAATTGTTTTCAATATTTCAACTATGGCTCAAAGATTTTTTGGCTGGACACATCTGGTCATTTATGATCAAACATGCCATTTTACATGATCCCATCAGATTGTGATATGATTTGTGATCAGGAACAGAAGGGCTTTTTGAACATGTGGAAGTGTAGAATTCTACTAATCAAAATGATTTTGACAACTATGGCTTCTACACCAATCTGCATTTAAGTTTCTTATGGGTTACACTTGCACCGAAGTCTTTTCTGTTTGGGTCACCTGTTGGGCCATGCTCAGAAACCCACACAAGCCACTTTATAACAGCATTACACATGTTGTTTTACTTACATGTAAAGAAGAAATTCATCAAGACTATGAAGAAATTTACATTGAATTTGGGGACAACAGATCCTCCTTAATGTAAAAGGAAAACAAAGTCAAGAAGGAAAAAGATTAAACATAAATGTAGTAAAGTTACCGTATCTCTCAGTCTATCTATTAGGGAAATCCTTGCTTTTGCACCCAACAGAAGTGAAACACCTAATCTTATTCCAAATCCGCTGCTGAGCCCAAAAAACCTTAAATATGTGTTACCTTCAACCAAATGCACTAATGTAGATTGCATGTTGCAATA
Source organism: Glycine max (assembly GCF_000004515.6). NCBI lineage: Eukaryota > Viridiplantae > Streptophyta > Magnoliopsida > Fabales > Fabaceae > Glycine > Glycine max. Next base: position 24,644,786 of record NC_038248.2, on the reverse strand, counting down.
AAAAGTTATCCTCTTTTACCAGACCATTAAAATAGTCATCAAAATTCGGTCCAAGGACCTACCTAGGGCATGCCCAGTATTGAACAAACAGGCCAAATTATGAATCCCAAGTGTCATGATGTTCTTGGTCATAGGATTAAAACACAAACCAAATCATGTAGCAATTTAAAGCAGTCATGAGTTTTAAGTAGTTTTTTGCTTTTTGCCAATTGTTTTGATATACTTGTCTCATTTTCTCATTATAGTAATGCTTTGATTACTTTCCATGTATTATAGGTAGTTTGTGTGTATTTTGTAAACTGAGCATGGTATTCATAATTGACAAATTTCATTTTATTGTGGAATCATTTTAGGCAGGAATTCTAGGAAACATGCAAAATCTTTATGAGACTGTGAAGAAGGCACAAATGGTTGTCCAAGTTGAAGCAGTGCGGGTGCAGAAAGAACTCGCAGCGTATGGCTCTCGTATTATACAATTTTAGTTTGTTTTTGTATTTTTTTTACTCAAGTTGGTCTGAATGAGTTGTTTGTCTTGTTCTATTATGCAGAGCAGAGTTTGATGGTTATTGTGAGGGTGAGTTAGTAAAGGTATGCTTTTTTTTTTTTTCTCTCTCTCTTCCTCTTTCTGTTTGTCTACTCATATTTTTGTAACTTTTTATGCTTTCCCCCGAAAAACTATTTTTTTCCTTGATTTTCCCTTTAGTTTTTCCTTTTAAAAGTTAAAATGAGGAACTTATTTGTATAATCATAAGAATATTTTATACTCTATAACTATAACTACTATACATTAGATGAGGTTTTTCATGGAATGATATAATTGAATATTTGTACCAAATTTAATTATTTTCCTATGTTTTATAGCTTTATTCATAATCATGATTTTTGCATAACATTATCAATATTTATATATTAATTTGTAAGTATGATTTCCTTTGGTTATTTACTTTTGATTAAGTATAATTTTTAGGTAACGCTGTCGGGGAACCAGCAACCTGTAAGAACGGAAATTACTGAGGCAGCTATGGAATTGGGACCTGAAGTAAGTAAACAATTCAAGTGGTGGTGTGTTTATATACACTATTTTCTGTTATATCAATGACACACACTCTCAGGTGGATTGGACCTTTAAAATGTCACATTAAATGATACCGAAAACAAATTCTTCAATTATTTTTCTGTTCTTCCATCAGAGGATAATGGATTAAATACCATGCTAAGATCCTTTCATTTATTATTCTACCTCCGTTCCTAAATATAAGACTCTGTTTTCAATTTTTTTTGTCACTTTTTATAAGACTATTTTCAAGTTGTCTTTTGTGTTGATGATTTTTTAACTAAAATACTATTGGGAAAATCCAAGTCCCACATCGATTAGAGACAATGTCAAAATATAGCATATAAGTGGGGGTGTATTAGAAAAAATTATAATCTCATATCGACTAGAGATAGTACCAATATATAGTATATAGTAGGGAGCAACCCTCACTCTGAGTTAGTTGTTGGGGTTAAGTTAAGCCCAAATCTACATTTTAAGAATACCCTTAGAGTGTGTTTGGATAGAGAATTTTAACTGGGAAAAGTAATTTATCGGAGAATTTAAATTTCTTTAATCTAAAATTCATTGTTTGGATGTTTTTTTATGAAGAATTTAAAATTTTGGAATTTTAAACAACTAAAAATGTGGAATTTTAATTTCCTTCTAAAAGGTGAGAAATTAAAATTCTCTTCTTAATAAAAGAACCTTCCAAAACATTCGTGTATTTCCTTTATAACTTTCATCCTTTCTTCCACCTGAGTTCGAAATTCCGTTTTCGAACTCGCAACTCTTCCCTCACACCGATGATCCTCTACTTCAAGAAACACTGTCTGAGCTCGCGGAGTGTCGATCAGGTGCGGGCATAGGGGGACACGCAGAACGACACCTGTTAGTCAGGGGAGCAGCCATTGTTGCCTATTACGCAATAGAGGTGCTCGTCGGCGCGGAGGGTCTAGGTCATGCCTTGCGCCGTTGATTGAATGCTGTGGTCGGGTATGGTGGTGTATGTCGTCGTGTCCCGGCTCCCCTGTGACTCCCCATGCCGCATCAATATTCTTCTCTTTAGAAGCACACCAATCATATCTTCTCTTCTCTTTGCATTCATTTTCTTTCACTCTCACAATTTTAATTTTTTTTATCCAAACACAATTTTGAAAATAAAAGAATTTCAATTGAAGTATTTGAAATTCTTAGAATTTAAAATTTATCAGAATTTTAAAATTTCTCATTGAAACACACTCTTAATTACTTTACAATAAATGTTATGGATTAAAAAGATAAATGCATTGTCTCTCTTATAAGAATTGGAGAAGAAGACTGTATACATTAATTAATTAGGTAGAAGGTAATTAAGTAGAAAAAGAGAGATGATGGGTCTTAATAATTTTAAGGGTAATGATGGAAAAATGATGCAAATTGCTAACAAATTTAATGCTACTAACTAAATTAACCAATTTTAAAGGATGTGAATTAGTTGAGAGTCTTGTATTTAGGGATATAGATAATAATTTTCTTCTTGCATGTCAATTGTCAAGAGCAATGTTTTGGTTTGGAGCTATGGATAAGCATCGGGGTTTCCACATGTAGAAGCTAGTTGTTAAGGGTGGAGAACCAAACACTTAAATACTCTACCAAACATCCCATACTAATTGATATGGCTCATGGGCACCCCATAATACCCAAGTCCCTAGCAAACTATTTACTAAAATCATAAAAAATCTCTTACCATTTCCCCTTATCTTATACAATGATTCAAGGTCCTATCATAATGATTAACCTAAGGCCTGTATGGATAAACTTTTCCATGAGCATTTATATGAAAAGAAAATGCATTTCAACTTTTGGAAATGTTAAAATGAAAGAATTTCTATAGAAGTTGAAGTGCATTAATTTATTTTAACTTTGAGATGTTGATTTCAGTTTACCTTTATTATCATTTTTTCTCCTACAAGTGCTTGAAGTTTATCTAAACTGAGTCCTAGTTTTATTTAAAAATCAAACTGTGGTCTTTAATGCCAATAATAAACTTGTATATTATCAAACATTGGTGGGTTGCAGAAACTTTCTCTTTTAATCACTGAGGCATACAAGGATGCACACCAAAAGAGTGTCCAGGTAAAAGTCTCTATTTTTAAGAGGAACAAAAATTCATTTGCATTTGTAGTTATTAAATTTAAAAAATGATTCAATTGCTTGTATGTAGGCCATGAAGGAAAGGATGAATGATCTTGCACAGAGCTTAGGAATGCCACCAGGGCTTAGTGAAGGATTGAAGTGATGAATACTTTTATTCTAGACTTAGGACTTGGGCCTCAGGTTTGCACAAACATGGCAGGATAGACTTATTTGTTTTCTTCATTTACTATGGCTGTTAATTTGCAATCTTGGTTATTAAGAAAGAAATGTAATCCTGGAATTATTTGAAATGGTGGTGGAGCTTCAATTTTTTCACATTTTACTCGTGTTATTTTTGTTTGAAAGGTGAAAATTCTGTTGTGTCCTTATCCTATTATCCAGTTTTATCGATAGAGAAAAACTTGTGTCTGGTTGAGGTTTCACCAGCTGAAACTGAATAAAGTGAAAAACCTTAGGCGAGGCATTAGAGTCTATAAATTTGTTGCCTTACCTTTTGTACGCGAGATTTGAATTCACTGAATAGTTGCAAGAAAGCGAGACTTCAATAGAGGTTTTGTAGATATATTGACAAACTTTCAAGAAAACGACCAATTTCTTGTGAATAAGAACTATGATTTGAGGAAATAGTTTTTTCGATTAAAATAAAAAGAAAACAAAAGAGGAAACGGTATGCTAACTGTAAGATTTTTAGACTTCTATTCAATCGCTAGTTGACATGTATGGTAATTTGACTTTAACCATAATCACCAAGTCATGTTTCTTGATTTATTGCTAGTCTCAAATTTTATGCTAACTGGATATAAAAAATAAGTTTTGATAGAAAATAGTGAAAATAGGAAAGTGTTACTATTTTTTATACAAATTTGAAAATAGGAAACAATGAAATAATGTGATATTTTTGAATTAAAAGTATAAATTTATTTCTCATTCCAAACAAAGGAATATTGAGAGTTTGGAAAATAAGTATCATGAGATTATCCTGGTCAATGGACATATGGTGGTTGGGTAGATTCTGCTGATAGAACGTAATTGTGGATTCTACAGTTTACACTGGAAATTATAGGGGATATGTTAGGTGCACCCAACAACATTGTTGGTATACCCAGCAATTTTTTGAATGGACAAAAATGCCCTTGTGATAATCTGTTCATCCGGAAGAATGTTCTTCCGAAATACCTATCGGAAGTACTTCTTCTGGTAGTTATTCCGGAAGAACCTTTTGGGATTATTATGACAATGCTCTAACCAACTAAACTAATGAATCAATTACGTTATAAAATAAATAATATTAGTATACATAAATTATTATTATACATAATTATCACTAACATTTCTAATGAATATTTAATGCGCATGTAAATTTGAATAAGAAATATTTACTTATGTAATCTGTATATTTTTTTAAAAATAAAAAATATTTTTTATGACAACATTTTATTTGTATTACAAAATTTAATAAGTATTATTTATTTTATAACAACGTGAATTAAATATGCATTAAATTTTATAAGAATAACTCGAATTAAAAAAAATATTTAATGCATATTTAATGACCTTTGTTTCACACTCACTTTCACTGTGCCTGCTTCCGGTTTTACGCTTCCTTTGTTTCACTTTCACTTTCGTCCTGTGCTGGGTGGTTTTTGCAAGTTTTGTTGGTTTTTGCAAGTTTGTTCGAAGTAGTTGTTCGGTGAAGGTTAAATATTAGTAGTTTCTGTCGTAGTTGCTTTTCTTATTCCGTTGGAGGTATGCATTTTATGGTTTTTTTGTGTTCATCTGTTACAGAAGCAGTAAAAGGTTGAAGAAGGTGATTCAGTAAAAGCTTCTTCTGGAAGAACTTCTTCCGGAAGTTGATATTGCTTATTCCGGAAGAAGTTCTTTTGGAAACTATATTTTTTTAATTTTTTTGGAATTGTGTTTTTAAATTTGTGAAAAAATTACTATATATGAATATTATAATTTATAATATTTGTATTTCATATTTTTGAAATTGTGGATAATTGATTTAATTACGTATAATGATTTAGGTATAATATTAAATGATTTAGGTAAAATAATTGTATTTTGTTGTAGTAGTAAAATGTTTTATTAGTTGTTAGTTATAGTGTTAACTTTAGTTTAAGTAAATAATTTAGTTTTAACTTTTGTATTACTTGTGTATGATGCATAATTTAATAATATGTCGTTAAGATGGACAAAGATCAATGGGCGTATGATTATACGATGTCACAAGAAGTTCATATGGATGATGATAATGAAGAAGAATGTGGTGTGAATGAACCACATGTTGATTGTTCGAATGCTTTTAATACCTGTTAGGTAATCATGTTCATTAGTTTGAGTCATTTGGTTGAACGTATGTTTCGTATAAAAATTAATATGTCAGAGTTGCGTCGTAGGTCTTTGGTACTCGAGATGATGTTTTGCAGTGGGCTCGAACAGTTGCCCATGAAAATGGATTTGTTGCAGTGATTATGAGGTCTGACACAAATACTGGTAGCAGAGGAAGAAGTTCATTTGTGTTAATTGGGTGTGAAAGGAGTGGTCTGTACAAGTGTAGGAATAAAGAATTCGTTAGAAGAGACACTGGGAGTAGGAAATGTGGTTGTCCCTTCAGGCTTCGTGGGAAACCAGTGCATGAAGGGGAAGGTTGGATGGTGAAGTTGATCTGTGGGATTCACAATCATGAATTGGCCAAGTCCTTAGTTGGACATCCATACGCTGGACGATTGACTAAGGATGAAAAGAAAATTATTGCTGATATGACAAAGTCGATGGTGAAACCAAAAAACATCTTGCTAACGTTGAAGGAGCACAATGCCAACAATTGCACCACGATCAAGAAAATTTACAATGCAAGAAGTGCATATCGTTCTTCAATAAGAGGAGTTGATACCGAAATGCAACATCTGATGAAGCTTCTCGAACGTGATCAATACATTCATTGACATAGATTGAAGGATGAAGTTGTGGTGCGTGATCTGTTTTGGTGTCACCCAGATGCAGTAAAGTTATGCAATGCATGTCATCTGGTGTTTTTTTTATAGATAGTACCTACAAAACTAACAGGTACAGACTCCCACTACTTGACTTTGTTGGGGTGACACCAACGGCGATGATGATATTTTTTTTTTGGCTAAAGCAAGTTGCACCTAAAGGGATTCCCCCTCATGGAATTCACGAATCACAAGCGGTAATACAATTGTTTTTTCGGCAACCAGGACGTTTTGAGTATTCAGATAAAGTTATAAAATATGAAATTAATGAGCCGAAAACCAACGATTAAGTGCTAAAGGTATTAGTATAGTCTAACTATTGGAAAAAATATGGGCCAATAGAAATTTTAGCTGTTTTTACTAAACATGGTATGGAATTTGAAGACGATGTGGATGCCACGTCGCTAAACGACTGAATGCAACATTTTTTGTTTTTGTTTTTTATGTAACTTTTATCTGTTTGTTTACAGCGTTTTTGAATTCCATAATAAAATTGAATGTGTTGTTTGAATGGTCCAAATATAATTTATTTTTATTGTTCCACCTTCAGACCTTAGGCATACTTGGAAATCCTGTTTTTTTTTTTTAAATTTCGTACTTGTTTTTTGAGGTGTTATTCGGTGGAACCGGCTGATGATATTATTTTTTTTGGCTTCTTTGACATCCGAACATGAAAAAAAAGCACCCCACAAATGTCTTAGGCGACTCACGCATAATTTAAAAAAAAACCCCGAACATGGGTACTTGCACCTTTTTTACAGGCTCCAAATCCTATTTTTTTTATTTCGTGCTTGTATTTTTTGAGGTGTTATTCGGTGGAACCGGCTGACAATATTATTTTTTTTTGGCTTCTTTGACGTTCAAACATGAAAAACAGTGCCCCACAAATGTCTTAGGTGACTCGCGCATAATTTTAAAAAACCCCAAACATGGGTACTTGAACATGTTTGAAGGCTCCAAATCCTATTTTTTTTTTTAATTTCGTGCTTGTTTTTTGAGGTATTATTTGGTGGAACCGGCTGACGATATTATTTTTTTTGGCTTCTTTGACGTCCAGACATGAAAAAAGCTCCCCACGAATGTCTTAGGCGACTCGCGCATAATTTTAAAAAAACCCCGAACATGGGTACTTGAACCTTTTTTACAGGCTCCAAATCCTTTTTTTTAAATTTCGTGCTTGTTTTTTGAGGTGTTATTCGATGGAACCGGCTGACAATATTATTTTTTTTGGCTTCTTTAACGTCCAAACATGTAAAAAAGTGCCCCCCGAATGTCTTAGGCGACTCGCGCATAATTTAAAAAAAACCCCGAACATGGGTACTTGAACATGTTTGAAGGCTCCAAATCCTATTTTTTTTAATTTCGTGCTTATTTTTTGAGGTGTTATTGCGTGGAACCGGCTGACGATATTATTTTTTTTTTGGCTTCTTTGACGTCCAAACATGAAAAAAGTGCCCCACGAATGTCTTAGGCGACTCGCGCATAATTTTAAAAAAACCCCGAACATTGGTACTTGAACCTTTTTTACTGGCTCCAAATCCTTTTTTTTTTAAATTTCGTGCTTGTTTTTTGAGGTGTTATTCGGTGGAACCGGCTGACAATATTATTTTTTTTGGCTTCTTTGACGTCCAAACATGAAAAACAGTGCCCCACAAATGTCTTAGGCGACTCGAGCATAATTTTAAAAAAACCCCGAACATGGGTACTTGAACATGTTTGAAGGTTCCAAATCCTATTTTTTTATTTTTTTATTTTTAAAATTTTGATCTTCTTACTTTAAAACATAAACATTTAGTTATCTTATTTTTAAAAATTTATAATTTTAATCTCATTCTTATGAAGGAAAGTCATGATTTTTGGAATCGGAATCGGAACGTCATTTAATCGGAATCGGAATCAGAATCGGAATCGGTGTGTAATATACAGTGCACAAAAAGTAAACTATATTAAACAAAAAAGTGTAACAAATACAAAAAATGATGTCAACTACAAAACATAAAAAACATCATCAATACTCTATGCGCCGTCTTTGTCGAGCCCTAACACTTCCATCTGCGCTGGCACCCCCCTGGCGATCCTCAGGCAATCTTGCATGATATCATGTAACTCTGTCCCTACAGTGACCATCCTAAGGTTGAGTACACACTCCAACCTTTCTGCGATTGTCTCATAGCCTTCGTAATCATCCTGTGACAGTCATAAAAAACATTTATTACAAAATTTAAAATAAATAACAATTCATCAAACATTAAACATGCAAATAATCTTACCACTGCATGTCGAGGGGGGTCAAATGCCACTGGAACCTGTGGGATGGCCGGCTGCATGTAGTCCTCATGGTCTGGGGCAAGTGCATGTCTGGGCTGGTCACCTGCCTGGGTCGGTATCATGAATGGGTGAGATATCTGGAAAAACCACTCCATGTAATCCGTAGATACCTACCCAGGCACTACACAAAGCTCACCCATAGCTACTACGTGGTCCGAGGAATGCATCCACCTGTCATCTATATCATCATATGATAACAAAGCGCTAACAGGCGGCGGAGGGATGCTCTGAATGTAACCAAATTGGCGTAGCACCCTCTCCGATTGAACTATGACCACCATAGGACCCCATCTTAGCTGACCCTGGAACAATGAAATCAGCTCAAACCCCCCAACCCCTCGATGGTCACTGTAAGGCAACCAGCACACGTCTGTGACCGTCAAAGCATCACAACGTGCCCGATACGACGCTCCTGTAATTCCCTTCACATGAGCCTTCATCGTCAGCCACCGGGAGGCACGAGGGGACATCTCCTCGTACGCATCATCGGTCACGCACTGATGCACACTCGGAAAGTGCTCATAGATCCAGCACTAAAAAAATTAGGTTACCATAACATAAAAACATGTTTACATCATAATCCAATGTAACATATTACGAACACAAAATTTACCTGTAATAAAGTAAGGTACCCCCCAATCCGCTGTGTCGTGGTCCTAGAAGCTTCATCTAACTGGTCATACATATGAACCAGGGCCGCAGCTCCCCAGGCATAGCCCCCACTCTGACCCAGGTCGCGAAAAGTCTCTAGATGCACCACATGAACATATGTTGCACTCTTGTTAGGAAAAACAGTGCAACCGACCAGGTGCAGGAGATAAGCACGAGCTGCTACAATCCATCGTCGTGCCTGGCCTCTCATCTCATATATCTCCCGAACCCATGAGAGGCGTACATATGCCCCGTGGGCTCGTACTGTCTTGGCTCTAGCCTCCTCACCGGACACCTCAAGCAACTCCATCAACAAAAATACCGCCTCGTTCACGTAAAGAGCTTCGAAGCTGTGGAAGGCGCCACTGATTGGGAGATGGAGGAGTGAGGACACATCATCTAGTGTGGATCGTCAACTTTCCTACTGGAAGGTGGAAGGTGTTGGTCTCCCTGTGTCACCTCTCCACATATGCGGATATAAGTCCAAGATCGCCGGTTACAACTGAACACCCGATCAATGGACTTAATCCTATGGCGACAACTAGCCCTTCAATCTCAGGCACTGGCCTCCCAATTAATGCCACCTTCCTCCCGTGCGACACCAACTTCAGCTCAGGACGCTCCTGAATTGAAGTACAAATCATTCGAAATACACTAATATCAAAATTTTTTAATGACAAACAAATCAAGAAGAAAAAAGTAAGAAATTATAATATCTGTCAAGTCCAAATGGCATGTGCGACATGCTCCGCAAATGAAGTCAGAACTGATGGGTCACGGGGCCCACCAGGGAATCCCTCATCAACATACGACCTTTCAACACCATCACGACCTAAGTCCTCTACAACAGTCGCACCTACGTCCCCAGTCATCTGAACATCGTCAGCCATATGAGGGACATCCTCAGTCATCTGAGGAACATCCTCCGCCATATGAGGAACATCCTCAGTCACTTGAGAAACACCCTCATCAACCGCAATATGTACTCGTCGCCTACGGGCTGATGCAGTAGGCCTACGCCTTTAGGGAGCATCGATTGCATCATGCTCATCTTGTCTACCTCTGCCTATAACCCTAGCTAAAGCATGACCTAAACCTCGTGTTCTAACCATGATCTGCAAATCATGAAGAACACGTATTTTTTCGGGTCAAATAAACTATTCATATAATTAAAAACCTACATATATTTACATAAATCTTCAGCCTTACGTTATAAACCCTAATCACACTACCCTAAGCATCATTGACTACCCTAAACTAAACCCTACACACTCAACCACTAAACAAAAATATAAAATAAAAAAAATAATAAACAAAAATTTAACCTAATATATAATATTTAAGTAATTTTTTTACATACCACACTAAACAAAAATATAAAATAAAAATATTATAAACAAAAATTTAACCTAATATATAATATTTAAGTAATTTTTTTACATACCACCATGCAAGCATAAATATTTCTATCATTAAACATACACAACTTAATTTATAAAAAAAAATAACAACTTCATTAAAAAAAAACTATTTTTTTAAAAAAAATTTCCTGTTTCCGGAAGAACGTTGTTCCGGAAGAACACTTTGTTCTTCCGGAATGTTAAGTTTCTTCTTACAGAAGAAGTTCTTCCGGAGAACCATCCGGAAGAACTTGTTCCGGAGACCAACCGTTACAGGTTCAAGGTGAGTCTTCTACCCTAGAGTTCACTTTGTCTTCTACCCTAAATCCAGCTTCTCCTAAACTAAATAAACAACCTAGGAGGGGAGGGGAGATACTAACCTTGAGGCGTAAACGCAGCAACGGCACCACAGAAAGCTGCGAAGACGAACGGAAATGGCAGCAAGAGGGAAGAGACGCGCGGAGGAAGAAGGAAAAGAAGAAAAGCAAGAAGGCGGAAAGGTGGGGACTGTGTTGGGTGCGCTTATTTTTAAAATTTTAAACAAGGGAAATTTTGCCCATTCACATAATTGTTGGGTGCACCAGCAGTGTTGCTGGGTGCACCTAGCTTGTCCCAAATTATAGACTTCACAATTTATGTTAGGTTCACTTGCACCCACTATTGAGCAATACAAATTATATTGTATACAGACACTAATAGCAATATAATTTATCTTGTGGATCCTCTTTTTTGTTTCTATTTTCGTATTAATGATTATGAATGTGTATAGGATTGAAAATGAATTATGTAATTGATTAATTTTCTAATTAGAATCCTAATTATAGATTAGCTGGATGATACTTCAATCTAATTTGTGATCTCAATTTAACTAGAGATTGGTTTGATTGAATTACCTCTAATTAGATTTTGATTAAACCTTCATAATAGGATCATCATCTTTAGAAAATTGTGATAATTCAAATTGCTTGTATTTGGTGAATTAGATTGATGCTCCTTAAATTTGTTTCATAATCTTGTTAGCCTTGCAATTCTGTTTTTGAATTTTAATTATCCGCAAACTGCTTGATGAAATCCCTTGCTCTGATTTAAAAGTGGATTGAAGTTGAAACCTAACTGGGTTGTGTCTCGAGTCGACCTAGGTTATTCATATACTATAGAATTATTGGAATCCTAGTTTGTTTTGAAATGATTTAACATCGTCATCACATGCCCAACTCCTCTCACTGTTGCAAATATTAGTCCATCATACGCCTCTGTCCATCTTACATAAACCCAAAACATGGAATCCTTGTCAAAAAGGCTTTGGATATTTGTGCTGAATTTGATTAGAATATACCATGGTAAAATGCTTTTAAATTGTTATCTAATCATGAATTGTTATATAGTTTAAAATTGTTGGTTTACGTGAGGATCTCTAATTGATTGATAATGTTAAACATTCTATTTTGACATTGTATCAAAAATAAATAAAACTTGTAGATACTTGGCCATTTGAGTACCATGGATACCAACAAGTTTTGATGGTGAGTGATGGAAGCTTGCTTGAGAAGTTTCTATGGAGGTTGAATCTTTGAGCTTCAATAAGGTCCTTCAATGGTGATTTTCAACCATGGAGTTATAGTGGAAGATAAAGAAGAAGAGGTGAGAGGAGACATCATCCATAGAGAATAAGCCATGGAAGGAAAAACTTCACCACCAAGAGAGTGTCTTGAATAAGAAGCTCAGAGAGGTAGCTTCAATGGAGGAAGAGAATGTGTGTGTGTGTGTGAGAGAGAGAGAGAGAGAGAGAAAGAGAGAGAGAGAGAGAGAAAGTGGCATGGGAATTGAAGGAGAAGTTGAACTTTGAAGTGTGTCTCTCAAGTTTCTCATTCATCAAAGTTATGACAAGTGTTACACATTTCTATTTATAGCCTAACACATGGAAAACTTCCTTGAGAAGCAAGGAAGGTAGATTCCTTGGGAAGCTAGAGGAAGAAAGCTTCCTTGAGAAGCTAGAGGGAGGCTACTCACACCCCTCCAATAGCTAAGATCACCTCATGTCAAAATACATGAAAATACAATGCGAAGCTTCCTTGAGAAGCAAGGAAGGTAACTTCCTTGGGAAGCAAGGAAGAAAGCTTCCTTGAGAAGCTAGAGGGGGGCTACTCACACCCCTCCAATAGCTAAGCTCACCCCCATGCCAAAATACATGAAAATACAAGAAAGTCCCTACTATAAAGACTACTCAAAATGCCCTAAAATACAAGGCTAAAACCCTAAACTACTAGGGTATCTTTAACTTGTACCCTTAATTTGTAGGGTATCCTACAAACCTAAAATGGTCAAAATATAAGGCCCAAAAGAAGGAAAACCTATTCTACTATTGGTCCCTTTCTAGGGAGGATTGCATCAGTGAGGTTGAGATGGCTGACAAAAAACCTAGTGGCAGTTACTGGAACCACTAAATCTGTGTCTCCACTGCCTTGTAACAAAAGTTGTTGGATCAAGTGGCCTCAGAATAATTAAGAAGGGGGGGGGTTGAATTAATTATTATTAGACCTTTACTAATTAAAAATTACCCTTCTTAGGCTTTTACTATGTTGTTAAGAAAATAAAGAATAGAAAAGAAACTTAACCAAAAGTAAAAGCATGAATTAAAGTGCACAATGGAAATTAAAAGAGTAGGGAAGAAGGAGACAAACACACAAGAGTTTTATACTGGTTCGGCAACAACCTGTGCCTACATCCAATCCCCAAGCGACCTGCGGTCCTTGAGATTTCTTTTCCAACCTTGTAAAAATCCTTTTACAAGCAAAGATCCACAAGGGATGTACCCTCCCTTGTTCTCTTTGAACAACCTAGTGGATGTACCCTCCACTAGAACTGATCCACAAGAGATGTAACCTCTCTTGTTCTCAGTCTACAACCCAAGTAGATGTACCCTCTACTTGTACCACAAAGGATGTACCCTCCAATGTGTTAAGACAAAGTTCTCAGGCAGTTAGTCCTTTGAAACTTTGTGAATGGGGAAACAAAATAATTCTTAGGCGATTAGTCCTTTGAAATCTTTTGTTTTAGGGAAAGGTAAGAATCAAAAGAATTCTCAGACTGTGTCATTTTGAATTCTTTGACAAGGGAGAAGGGAGACACAAAAGAATTCAGGCGGTTAGTCCTTCGTTCTTTTGGAAAAGGGAGAAGAGAGACACAAAAAAAATTCAGGCTGTTAGTCCTTGGCGAATTCTTTTTGGCAAAGGGAGAAGAGAATGAAAAAGATGAATAACACAAGTTTTTGAACAAAGAACTTTTCTTAGAAGAGAAATTTTTGAACAAAAACTTTTAGAAAGATGAAGAGAAGATGAAACAGAAAAAATCTGTTGAAAGAAAATATTGAAAGATATGAGTAAGATCAATGAATGAGATTGTTTTTTTTTAAATGTTTCATGCCAAGGTCACATATTTATAATTTCTTGATGACTCAAGTCAAAACTTGTAACTCTTGGCAATTCCTTTAAAACTAATCACTTAAAAAGATATGACTTTTGAAAGAATCTTTAGAAACAAGTCACTTGAAGAAATGTTACTTTTGGAAATGAATTTTTCAAAAACAGTCACTGGTAATCGATTACCATAAAGGTGTAATCGATTACACATCAACAGATGTGACTCTTCATTTTGAATTTTGAAAATCTTAACGTTTTAAAACCACTAGTAATCGATTACCAGAGAGTAAAACTCTTTGGTAATGATTTTGTGAAAACTTCTTGTGCTACTCAATGTTTTGAAAAACTTTTTAATACTTATATTGATTAAGTCTTCTCTTGATTCTTGAATCTTGATCTTGATTATTCTTGAATCTTGAATCTTGATTCTTGAAATCAAATTTCCTCTTGATCCTTGAAGTGTTCTTGACTCAATCTTGAACTCATTATTGAATGTCATCATCTTTGTTATCATGAAGTGATCTTGACTTTTGAGCTTTTTTTCATCATCTTTGTTATCATCAAAACTCCTTGAATCAATCTTGATTCATCATGAAGCTTGCTTCTACAAAAGTCATTGTATTTGCATTTTAGTTACATTTATAGGTTGTCTGTCTTTAGAACCAAGGAGCATCTAGATTGAGTAGTTTTGGATTATAGGTGACTAGAATACACGCTTCTCATGTGAAGTGCTTGTCATAAGTGAAATTGAATGTAAAAAAAATTATATATTTTAAGTGGAAAAAAAGTGTAGTTGTAAACTTGTAATTATTAATTCTTAAATTAACAGTTAAAATTATGATCAAATATATTTACATACTTATAAATTATGAAGATATAAATTTACTTTGTGATCATTGGTTATAATTAAATATGTATTTAAATTTCCAAGGTATATGGTATCCTTAGTCTATCATTTATAGAAATGTATTATACATTGGTCTTCACAAAAACCAAAATGTTTCATTTTGGTCTTTCATTTATGAAAATAAGACCATATATGACATGTATTCATAAATGAAAAACTAAAAAGAGATAATTTAAGTTAGACTAAATGCTACTTTTGGTATAGTGTATTTATTTATTTATTTATTTTGATACATTAAGTTTTAAAAGTTTTAATTGATCCTTTATATTTTGTAAAGTTTCATTTTGGTCCTTTCTTTGATTTTTCATTAATAATGTTTAACTCCGCTAGAGTTTTAAATTTTGAAATAAATAATTTAAAATAGTGATGACTAAAAACTAACATTTGTGTTTTTTGACAACAAACTTTGATAAAAACTATCATTTTTCAGCATTGCAACGAGTGCAAAAAGTCCGGACACTTCAAGTTAGAATGTCCAGAATTAGAGAAATCCAAAGACAAAAAGAAGTACTTTAAGTCAAGGGACAAGAAAAGTCTTATGAGCACCTGAGAGGACTTGGATGATACCAACCTCTAATAAAGAAGGTAAAGAGGAAGCCAACTTAAATATGAGATTGACTCAAGGAGTGATGATGGAATAATGCTTGGGGTACTCTGAACATCCAAGGTATATAGAGTATATAACTCTAGAACCTTAGTAGCTGAGGAAGCTATCCATGTGAAGTTTAATAACACCAAACCTGATAAAGATTTATCAGAGTTGGATGAGTCTTTTGTATATATGAGATTGGAAGATGAAATAAGCATCATAGAACCATCCAATCACAACATTGAAGTTATTGCGTCCAATCCACCATTGGACGGTCCTCAAAGAGAAGTAAGAGAACCAACTGATCGAAACATAAGGAAGAAATATCCAAAAAGCTAAATCATTGGTGATTCTACATATAGAGTCTAAACAAGATCCTCACTCAGGCTTCAAGGTCATCCTACATTGATTTAAAAATTTGAGCTCAAGGACATAGATGATGCAATGCAAGATGAAAAATGGGTAAAAGCCATGCAAAAAGAGCTTGACCAATTCTAAAAGAATGATGTATGGAAGCTAGTAGAGCTACCCAAGGACAAGAAAGTAGATGAGCCAAGTGGGTATTAAAAAAAAAAAACTGGACGAGGATGGTAAGGTTGTGAGGAAAAAATCAAGGTTAGTTAATAAAGGTTACTCACAATGGAAAGGTATTTACTACAAAGAAACTTATGCTTCTGTAGCTCGTCTTCAAGCAATATGGTTGTTACTTACATTTGATGCTCATAGCAATGAGAAGTTGTATCAAATAGATGTAAAAAAATGCATTTTTGAATGGATTCATCCAAGAGGAAGTTTATGTAGAACGGTTAACTAAGTTTTTAGTCCCTAAAATTTTTTGAAATTTGGTTTTTAGTCCCCTAAACTTTTGTTTGACTGGTCAAGGTCCCTAAACTCTTTTTCATTAAAACCTTTAGTCCCTAAACTTTTGTTTGACTAGTCAAGGTCCCTAAATTTTTAGAAATTTCAGTTTTTAGTTCCTGAACAAAAGTTTGAACGCATTATTTTTATTTATTTAATGAGATTTCAAGGACTAAAAACTAAATATTTTAAAAGTTTAGGGACTAAAAACCTTAATGGAAAAAAGTTGAGGGACATTGATTAGTAAAACAAAAGTTTAGAGACTAAAAATCTTAATGGAAAAAAAGTTAAGGGACCTTGACCAGTCAAACAAAAGTTTAGAGACTAAAAATCTTAATGGAAAAAAAGTTAAGGGACCTTGACCAGTCAAACAAAAGTTTAGGGACTAAAACTTAGTTAACCCTTGTGTAGAATAACCCCCTAGGTTTAAGAGTGACACTTTTCCTTATCATGTTTTTAAACTTAATAGCTTTATATGGACTAAAGCAAGCTCCTCGAGCTTGGTATGAAAACTTAGCTCAATTTTTCTTTTTAAAATGCTTTTGAAAGAGAAAAAGTAGACACAACTCTATTTCACAAGAAATATGACTCTTAGTTCATTTTAGTACAAGTATATGTTGGTGATATTATATTTGGTGCTATTAATGAACATTTATGTGATCATTTTTCTAAGTTGATGCAAATTGAGTTCAAAATGAGTATAATGGGAGAACTAAAATTTTTCCTTCATCTACAAATCAAGCAAACAAGCAAAGGCATATACATTCATCAAACCAAGTATGTGAAAGAACTCTTGAAGAAATTCAATATGGATAATGCAAAAGAGATGAAAATTGATGCAATCATACCTCCAAGGGCATTGGATAGAAGACTCTAAGAAGATTGGGCCAAAGATGCATGAGAAGACCCTAGGGTTCTCATGAGCCTTAGGGTAGATTTCGGGCCCATGGGCTAAGTATGAGCCCACTTATCTTTGTACATATTTGATTAAGGTTTCTTTAATTTTGGGCCTTGTATTTAGGGCTCCATAATGTAGGTAGGGTACCCTAGAAATGTAGGATTTTCCAGCCCTTGTATTTTGGGGCACCTAGACTAGTTTTTGTATTAGGGGTAATTTTGTAATTTCACATGCATTAAGTGAATATTTGATGTGTGTGTTGAGAAATAAATTTAATTGAATTGGGAGAAGCCCAATCCAATTAAATTTTAGAGGGGGAGGTGAGCATTTGCTTGCTACACCCCATTGCCACATCATATAGTCACACTTTGTGCATGTTCTTCATGCTTTACATGCCTCATGACACCTAAGCACACGTAGTGGAGAATCTTGGACTTGATCTTGGATTAGTGGGCTGAACCATAGCTAAAATTCACTAATCATAATTAGTGAAATTTTGGCTCCACAAATTCAATTTCAAATTAAAGTGAAATTTTAATAGAAATTCAAATTTCCCTTCAATTTTGTGTGACACTTAGGCTATAAATAGAGGTCATGTGCGTGCATTTTTTGGAACTTTGATCATTTGAAAATTAAACTTCAGATTTCAAAGCTCTCTTAGAGCACAAAATTCCGTGCTCTTCTCTCCCTCTCCCTTCATTCATCTCCTTCTTCCTCCAAGCTCTTATCCATGGCCTCCTATGGTTGTGAGCTTCTTCTAGACTCATCTTCTCCTTGAAGTGGCGTCTCCTCTCTCTCTTCCTTCTCCATTCCGCTACCATTCATCTTCTAAGAAGCAAAGGAATCCATTGATGAAGAAGATCCTAGGCCTACAAGCTCCAATGGAGCCTACATCAAAAACTCCAATGCATTAAACCACATGTCTTGGACTCCATGAGGAATCACTACGCCTCTAAACCTAATATTATGTTTAGTGTATGCATGAAGGTGGACAACATCCAATACAAAGTTATGATATGATCTCTCCTATATCTCACTATGTCTCTAAACCTGATATTATGTTTAGTGTATGCTTATGTGCAAGATTTCAAAATGACCCAAGAAAAGTTCAGTTAATTGCTGTTAAAAGAATCTTTAGATATCTTATTGGAACTCCTAACCTTGATATGTGCTTTAGGAAGGGAAAAGCTTTCAGGTTATTAAGTTACTGTGATGTTGATTATGTTGGTGACAAACTTGAAACAAAAAACACTATAGAAGTTACCACTTCATTGGTGGTAACCTAGTCACTTGGATATGCAAAAAGTAAGGCACAATTGCACTATCTACTATCTCACTTGCTAGTTGTTGTGCACAATTGCTATGGATAAAGATCCAACTAGACTACAACCTCTATGAAAGTAACATCCTATCTATTGTGATAATAAAGTTGCTATCTGTCTTTCTAAAATTCCCACATTGCATTCAAGGCCAAAACATACAGAAATCAAATATCACTTTATAAGAGACCATGTTTAGAAAGGGGCAGTGGATTTACAGTTTGTACCCACTGCAGAAAGGTTGATTCTTCTAAGGAATAAACTTTGAATGGACTTTATGAAGGAATGATTCAATGTCTACATGTGCTTCCAATGTAACTTGGCATCCAAAGGACATATCGTCCAATGACTCTTAGTTATATCACATGTTTTATAAGCGTCCAATGTATGGCTATCTTCATAACATCAACATTTCATATGTTAAGATAAACACAACATTTTGGTAAGAGAACATTGTGTTGCTCTTTGTCGAGTCACCTCTTGATTAGTGGACTTCATCAATACAATTAAAAATACCCAAAAATCTGCTTCAACTTCTAAAAGAAAAACCACACCCTCTCTCCTCCAAACCCTTTAGTTTCAAACTCTCAAGCAAATCATCAAAAAACCCTTCATCTTTCTCTTGCATTCCTTGTCTATTTTCTCTGAACCCTAAATACAAACCTCAACTCAAAAAGCCTTAAACTTTCAACCAAGTGAAGCGATAGTGAAGCCTCTGCCTTTAAGCCATCCATTCCTAAAATCGTCACCATCAACACTGATAATGAGCCTACTGTTCATATTAAGTCTCAAACCTTAACTCAGGAAAAGCATAGGACTGAGTCTGAATGATGCATTACTCAATTGTGGTATAAGAGGTTACTTCAACAAGCCTTAAACCATACACCCAAAAATTATCATAATATTTTGGAGGAATACTAAGTTTCAAGACTGCAAAACCATCATCTCTAGAGTTCTTGGGAAGGAAGTAATACTGCCAATGAAGACCATCACTTAAGTTACTGGATGCTTAAAGGAAGGAAACAAATACCATATTAATTAGGAGAAGACATATAGACATTATTTTCCTGGGGAATTGTACAAAGAGAATTTCTCCAAGGTTGGAACTAAGAAGAAGGTCGAGTATAGATACTTATGCAAGGCAACCTTTAAAGCAAGTGTCCAAAGATTGTTCCTACAAAGAAGAGTCTAAGGACACAAGTTGTAACACCTCGAAATTTCAAATTTTATCTAAACCTATTTTGGTCAAACCGCGATCCTAGATTCGTTAATCGTTGGATCATCTTCAAATTTGGACTGTAGATTTTGAACACATATCCCCATGGTTTGACCATTGGGATTTGCAAATAACTATTTTTGACCTCTCGCTTAGCGCGAGAAACACGCTAAGCGTAATTCCAACTCGAGAGAGAATTACACTTAGCACGAATTATCACGCTTAGCGCCAAAAGTGGACTCCTATGATTTTTCACTCTTTTTCTCTCCAAACGCACACCTAAGCCCTAACAGCTCCTCCTCCACCACCCATGACCACCGGTGGCCACCAGGAGTTGTCGTTGCTAACGTTTTAATCGGAGCAGAATCCACCTTAAGGATTCAATGGAGAATAGTCCCTCAATCTTTTCTTTCGTAGCTTCTCTGAGGTAATCTTGAGTTCTAAGCCTTTCTCCTAGTTAGTTTGAGCTTCTCTTCGTGTTTCTTGTGTTTTGGGTATTGTAATAGGGTGTTTTTACACTTCCTTTAAAAAACCCTTGAAAATGAGACATTGTAAAAGTCATATTTTTTTAATAAAATTGATGTTATTTTCGTGACCTTCACTAAACCTCAGTCACATTGGCGTGATCGAAATTTCAAAATGATGTCCCCTTTTAGTAGAATCCAAAACACCCCTTAGCCCTTTTTTTTTTATGGGGGTAATGACCCCAAATGTTGTTATTAACCTTGTTTTTGAAATCTATACCAAATTTCCTTTGATTTGGTATATAGAACCTTATGTTTGGACTGACGAATGTGAACAAGAGAGGTCACTGAGCGATGCAAAGAGGAACTGACGGAGAGCTAACGATAGGTGATGGAAGTTTATTATAATTTTATGGCTTTGATACCATAATTAGGATCCGGGAACCAAATTGTGGGAATGTATGTTTGTCCTTGTGTATGGTGGTTTTTAAGAAAAACATTATTTTCAACTAATGGGATGCGATACGCTTGTTATTGATAAATGACAGTATTGTTTTTATTAGACATGTGTTTTCTGAAGACATGGGGAGTGTGAATCTCAGACATGAACTATATATGTATGTATGTGTGGAATGTGATTTACTAATGATATTGTTTATTGATGATATTAATTGATATGAGGTGATGTTGATGTTTATGATAATGTTGATAGAGAATGATGTTATTATTGAAGATGATATTGATAATAATTGATACAAGACGATGTTGGTGTTTATGATAGTATCGATATGAGATGATGTTGTTATTGATGATTATGTTGATATGAGATGATGTTGTTGTTGTTGATAATGTCATTGAGATGAGATGATGCTGATGTTGAGAATGATATCAAGATGAGATAATGATGATGTTGAGAATGACATTGAAATGAGATGATGTTGATGTTGATAATGACATTGAGATGAGATATTGTTGATGTTGAACATGTCATTGTGATGATGTATGTTATATATGTACATGGGGGGGTGCAATGACCATGATGGATATCCCTGGTGGGTAAATAGAGTGGTTAAAGAGTTTTAAGCCTCTTTGGAGGGGGATAACTTAGAATCTTTAATTATCCACGGTCAGTGCATTGATGGTGCCCATGTTTCATACTTCATATTGCATGGAATTAGTATAAAATTTGTCAATAAGTGCTTGTAATTTCTCATGAGGGGAAATACTTGTACTTGGGGGCATGTCACTCGGTTTGGAACTCTCTTTAGACTCAGGCTGAACACCGTGAGGGGGGGGGGGGGGGGAGAGTTGCCTGTGCACGACGGGACGACCTCGAAACTTGCTACCTATTTTTCCTAAGTGAGAGTGTCGTGTGGACACACTTAGCCTATTTTCTGACGAATGGTACGTCATTGCATTTGAGAGTTGAGGTCAGGTGCATGCATCATACTGAGCATGATAGATTGGAATTATGAAAGGTTGATGACTACTTGTTGAGTGTATGTTGGACTAATGGATGTTTGTGTATGATTATGGCATTTGTTAATGTTTTCTTATTAATCATGGTCATTTGATTTTTTTGTTAATTTCTTTTATAATAAACTCACCCTTGCAATTTTTGTACTGTGTGATTGGTACCTGTGATGATCGCGAACCTTTGTTCGTGGGAGTAGATGGACAACATTAGAGTATGTGAAGTGAGATTATTTTGTGGAGTCGTCAAGCAGACGTGATGATGTTGGGATTATTTTGGGAAAAATTGTGTTTTGTTAATCAACTCCCCCGTAACTGGTTCTATAATTCATTTTGAATTGAGGATCTAAATCACAGATTTAATTATATGTATGAACTAATTTATTTTTCATTATATAAATGTTGTGTACTGATTTTATATATATATATATATATATATATATATATATATATATATATATATATATATATGTATGTATTTATGTATGTGTGTGTGTCGCAACCTACCCTTCGGTGGGAGGGCGATGTGGGGCTCACGGGTGCGTCTTCCAAGGAAGGAAGGCGCGCGGAGTCACCACCAATGTTTATTCGAGGAAAACGTCGGAAAAACCGAAAAGGTGTGTGTGGTCTATGAACTTTGAGTGTGCAAGGTTCGAGACTTGTATTTACGCACGGGGAAGGTATTAGCACCCCACGCGTCCGTCACAAGGGACGATAACCTTTAATCAAGTGTGCAAACATGACTTCAGAATTATATATTCTTCCTTTTTTTGTGTTTTTTTAGCTTTTTATGGACCTTTTTGTATTTTTTATCTTTTTGTGGTCGACAAGGGTGTTTCCCTCGCTCCTACATATCCTCAATTGCAATGAGGAAATCAGACCTATGTAGTTCTTTCAGAACTAAACATTGGTTAAGTTGTTTTTATCTTTTTTCGCAAGATATATTTTAACCGAACAAAAGTCGTTTAAGGCGTTGAACCATTAAATGATCTTTTGATTTTTGGAAATGAGAGAAACATTAAGGTGTTGGACTATTAACGATCTCTTGGTTTTGAAAGGAGAGAAACGTTAAGGCGTTGGACCATTAACGATCTCTTGGTTTTTGAAAGGAGGGAAATATTAAGGCGTTGGACCATTAATGATCTCTTGGTTTTTGAATGGAGAGAAATGTTAAGGCGTTGGACCATTAACGATCTCTTGGGGTGGTCGACAATAGCGGGACTTTTGCTCCTATGTATCCTCAATTGTGATGAGGAAATCAGACCTATGTAGTTCTTGTAAAAGCGGTAAATTAACGTGTTGATTTTATGCTTTAGAACGGTCCTTGTTAACCGATAAAAGCAAAGAGGACCGTTTAAGGCGTTGGACCTTAAAACGGTTTCAAGTGACTTTTGCGGACAAAGCTTGATTTGTGAGTTGATTTTAGCCTTGGTTTCACTTTGGTTATTAGTCAATTAATTCAAGGAAACTTTTAAAGAAAAACGCTCGATTGATTTTTCTTGATTATTATTTTTTTTTCAGGATATTTTGATTATTTTATTATTATTTTGCTTTTTTTGGTTTAACCGAGGTTACAACGTGAACGATCGGTTAGATTTTGCTTTAACAGTGATTAAACGACATTACAACACAAATGATCGGTTGAAATTCATTTTATCATTTATTAGGCAAGATAACAGCTTAAATAAACGATTAAAGCAAGTTAAAAACAGAAGATAAGAAAATCGCAAGTGAACGAGATGAAGATGAAAGCAAACAAAACAAGAAATGAATTGAAAGTGTCGGATTCGAACACTTACCGATTGAAGAACGAAGAACGAATGAAGAACGGACAAAGAACGGTGAAGAACGGAGGAAAATCTTCACAGATTTGCTCACAAAAACGTCTTGGAAGTGTTACAGAAGCACTTTGATTCAATTTTTCTTCACGAAAATGTGTTTTTTTTACCCAAAATAGCCGAAATGCATAGCCTAGGGGTAATGAACATTTTGAAACAGCCCCCCTCCCCTATTTATAGGGAAAAAGGGAGGTGCTTGCCGCCCAGAGGCTTCTTGAGGAAGATTTTTAAGCGCACCCCAATTACTAAGTTCACCCCCCTTTTCATACTTTACGGAAAAGTTATGGAAGTGTTTTGGATTTGATTTTCATCTTTTTTTTTTCTCTTCCCTTTCACCAATGTTAAGTGAAATATGCTTACCCAAGGCTTTTAGAAATTTTACGAAAGCATTACGGAAGCCACGAAAGCCCCAAAAACCATTTTTCAACAAAACGTGGAGGAGCTTGCCGCCTGATTACTTCCTCCTTAAGCAACCCAACTTCCAAAATGTTCCGAATTCAAATTTCTATTTACACCCTATCTTGATAAGTTCACCCCCCGTTTTTGTGTTTTTGGCTATTTTCTTTCCGAAATCTCACGAAACTTTACGGATTCCACCGCGATGAGTGTTAAGCCTTCCGAAGCGATCAACAATGGTCCTCGGATGAAATTAGAGCGTAACAGTTTATTTACACACACCCCACTTTGCTAAATACACTCCCGTTTTTGTGTTTTTGACCGGTTTCTTCCCAAAACATCTCGAAACTTTACGGATTCCACAACGATGGGTGTTAAAAATTTTGAGGTGGTCAAACGAAGGTTGCATGCCGACAAACAATGATCTCCGGACGAAATTAGGGTATGACAGTTGCCCCTTTTTACTTATCTTTTATTGGAGATAAAAGGGAAGTAAAGATAAGACACTAATTTCGTTCGAGCTGAATCTTTACCCGATCGGCCACTAGCGCAAATCCAAGCAGTAAAACCCATGAAGGCATGAAGATATTGAAATTCCTTCTTTTGTCGTTTAATTCATTTTCATTTTCATTTTCACTCTCCCTTTTTATTTTAAAAGCGTACAAACAAAGGATGCCGAGTCCTACAAAGCACAGGGGAAAAGGATATTGAAGTTTTTGAGGTGAAGAAATTGTCGTCTTCGAAATGCAAATGAAGACATTGTCGCCTTTTGAAGGCATGCAATGACTGAAGACATTGTCGTCTTCAAAATGTGTGAGGACATTGTCGCCTTTGAAGGCATGCAATGACTGAATACATTTTTTTCTTTGAAATGTGTGCGGATTACCCTATAGGGTGTCTCCGCATGATACCAGACACTTGATTCTGACAACAGAAATGAGACTTTTTCGCGGACTCGACCGGAAGACGTTGACATCTCCGGGATGGGTGTAGATGACCACATTGGTCTCTACGTGTCAACAGGCTCGCTTGCCTCTAGCTGACAAAAGGTGCGGATAACCCTAAGCTATCTCCACATGTTACCGGACCCTTGCGTCTGACGACAAAAATGAGACTTTTTCGCGGTCTCGGCCGAAAGACGCTGACATCTATGGGAAAGGTGCATATGACGACGTTAGTCACTGCATGCTACCAGACCCTTGAGTCTGACGGATAGCAAATGAGACTTTTTCGCAGTCTCGGCCGAAAGATGCTGACATCTCCGGGAAAGGTGCAGATGACGATTTTAGTCACTGCATGCTACCGAACCCTTGAGTCTGATGGATAGCAAACAAGATTTTTTTGCAGTCTCGACCGGAAGATGTTGACATCTTTGGGAAAGGTGCAAATGATGACGTTAGTCACTGCATGCTACCGGACCCTTGAGTCTGACGGAAAGCAAACGAGACTTTTTCGCAATCTCGGCCGAAAGATGCTGACATCTCCGAAAAGGTGCAGATGACGATGTTAGTCTCTGCGTGTCAACAAGCTCGCTTGCCTCTAGTTGACAAAAGGTGCGGATAATCATAAGGTATCTCCGCATGTCATTGGACTTGCCGTCTCTGGATGACAAAGGTGCAGATGACGACATTAGTCACTGCGTGTCAACGGGCTCGCTTGCCTCTAGCTGACAAAAGGTGCGAATAACCATAAGGTATCTCCGCATGCCATCGGACTTGCCGTCTCTGGATGACAAAGGTGCAAATGACGATGTTAGTCACTGCATGTCAACGGGCTCGCTTGCCTCTAGCTGACAAAAGGTGCGGATAATCTTAAGGTATCTCTGCATGTCATTGGACTTGCCGTCTCTGGATGATAAAGGTGCAGATGACAACGTTAGTCTCTGCGTGTCAATGGGCTCGCTTGCCTCTAGCTGACAAAAGGTGCGGATAACCATAAGGTATCTCCACATGTCATCGGACTTGCTGTCTCTAGATGACAAAGGTGCAAATGACGATGTTAGTCACTGCATACTACCGGACCCTTGAGTCACGATAGTAAAAGGTGGGGTGGTCGACAAAAGCGAGGCTTTTGCTCCTACGTATCCTCAATTTGTGATGAGGAACTCAGACCTACGTAGTTCTTGCTTTTGTGAGACTAAAATAGTCTCGGTGTTCTTTCACTAAAATGTGAACATGCTTTAGTAAAGAAACAAAAACCTCCAACTAATCAGAGCAAAATATAATTTTGGAGAAAAACAATGTGTTTATTGGGGAAGAAGAGTATGCTGATGAAATTTTCTCATAACCACAAATGAGATTTTGGATGTTAGCGTTGCATTTCTAAACGACCATTTAGAGGAAACACTGGGTCCAACAAAATAGAAGAAAATCACTCGAAGTGTATCAATCTCACACATGTAAGTGTTTTATCCTAATTCCGAACTGTAGATATGTCATGACTTGATTTTGCAAATCATTTCCTATCAAATCAAAGATTACATGCATGATCATGAATCAATAAGACTTTTTTAGGAATAGTGTTTTTGATGGGAAATTTGGATCCGAGTGTTTTGGCCTTTCCCTTTTCTGTTTTTGTTTAGTGTGGGGCGAGAAAGTCACCAGCGCACAGGATTTTGGTTGGCAATCAAAGGGAGAGGACCACTTCAAGTTGTGGTTTCCTTTCTTTTCGTGTTTGCTTGTGACAATTTTGTATTGTTCAGATATTGTCTGGTCCAAAGACCTTTCTGTATATTTCTTTCGTTTTCTTCCAATCTTTGATCGAGAATCTTTCTTTTTTCTTTTGTTTTCTTCCAATCTTTGATCGGGAACTTTCTTTTTTTCTTTTCTTGTTTTCTTCCGAGGGCGAGGATGGACATTTTCACCTTGGGTCAAGGTTTATGGTGAGGTAGGATCTTGGCTCAAGGCTTGTAGAACGGCTGGACATGATATATGTCAGGGCATTGGTTTGGCCAGCGGTTCAGGGATATAGGAATGTCTCACATTATTTCCATGGCACACATGCAACAATGATGATTTGAAAATTTTATGCAAAACTGGTCATGCATGCACCCATGTGGACACTCAAGTATCAAGTTTTTTATGGTCATGTGACACTAGGGCTCAAGATTCATTTTCCTTATTTAAGTCAACCCAGTGTTCCCAAAACATGTTCTTTTATCAATTCATGCATTCATCCGAGTCCATTTTGGGTGTTTGGAAAAATTTTCACAACATTCACCCTTCAAGTGTATACACATTTTTTTCAACAAAACCCTTTGTTTTGATCGGTGAATCTTTTTCAAAGAAAAGTTGGAAGTTATTTCTTTTCAAAACGTGTTGGCTTTTCAACCGACAGATATATTTTGTTCTTGTTTGTTTTTGTTGTTTATTTTTTCAAAAGATTAAAAATAGCTTGTAACCTGGGCACGGATGATGCCCGAGATCATATCTTTCTTTGAAAAAGGCATGCAAACGAAAGTACACAAGACTTACACATTTTTTTTGTGTTTCAGACAAATCATCGTAAAGTAAGTATGACCATATGCCCTAAAGCGATAAATTACTCGCAATGCGACAGATAACTGCATGTTCAGTTTAATCACAATGGACATAATAATTGGAAGCAGATAATGTCAAATCACAAGGGAAATATCAAAATAATAGAAGAACTAAAAGCAGTAATGAAGGATAAATCACAAGTTTGGCGATCCCGGTTGTATGGCTCCGCCTCCTCCAAGGAAGTGCTAAAATTCATCATCCCTTATTTGCCCCTATCTCTGTGTGAGGAATGACCATCCTTTGATGGCCTCGAAACACTATTAATGTTCCAGGCTTTGGAATCAATGTTTTTCAAAGACTGTGTCGGCTTGTGGGGCCACACTGGAATCCTCTTCAATGGTGCCCTTCCTGGACCGCTTCACGGGGAGCTTCTTCGTAGCCAATTCTAGGTTGCCTCCTAGTAGTGCTTCTGTAATGTCTTGAGCTGGATGCGTGATGACTTGTCGGTCATGGGCCTAGTATTTTTTGCTTATCTTTGCTTTGGACATGGTCGCCTGCTAGTCGTCCATGTGTCGTAGGCAACGCTCCAGCCTTTTTGTGGATGAGCTGAGGTGAACTCTGGAGGTGGTGGCGGTGCGTCTGTTGCCTGTTACTGTGATGCCTCGCCCTGCGCCTGCTTGGGGGCACAATACTTCTCGATGAAAGCCTTGTTAATAGGGGTTGATGACCCTGCTAGGGGCGACGAGCACTCCGTAGAACTGACGGAGGCTCGTAATCAGAGCTGGAAATCCCAGGACCCTGTTGGACTTCTCCGAGTCCACTGGGTGTCTTGCGGGCGTGATCCCTGCAAACAATAGATGACATCAGAAATCAGTTGAGCCATGTGCATACTTTCCTATGTCACGATGGCATGACCATGCTGTGGGGGACAGGCACCCTGTAGGACTGACAGAGGCCCGTAACCAGAGCTGGAAACTCCAGGGCTCTGTTGGACTTCTCCGGGTCCACTAGATGTCTTGTGGGCGCGATCCCTGCAAATAGTGGATGGCATGAGAAATCAGTTGAGCCACGTGCACACTTACCTATGTCATGACGGCACAAACCAACTGATGCTTCCACAGGGGGAGATCGGCATTATGGTCACTGGGCAAAATGTTGCTAAGTAGCAACGTCATCCATATCTGTGTAAGAGTGGTCATGTTGGTGCGCATGATCTGCACTCGTCTCTTTGCAGTGGCACAGGTGAAATCTTGCCCCGGTATGCATAGTAGCTGCACGATAGCCTCCTCCTCTGGTTGTGCTCGCACAGTTAGCCCTCCTCCAAGATCAGGGGGTGGTGTTCACGCAAGGAGATTGTAGGGTTTCATTTTCAATTTTCGGTAATTCCCCCACACTTAGCCTTTTGCACTCCTGGGAAAAATAAAAAAGCAGAGTAAGGAACAAATCCAGAGACATTAAAGAGAGACAAACAAACACAAAAACATTTACATATTTCTCAATGAATCTCAAGGAATGAAAGGAAAGGGCAACATCCAACACGTAAAGAGTTAAAGAATCAAGACAATCATGAAAATCATCCAAGCACCTAAAACATGGCAACGTAGTCAATCAGCTCAAGAATTGAATGAAAAGTGATAAAGCCTCACAAGATATGTACTCTATCTCTCAAGTGTCTAGGCTACTGTTTACACTCAAAGCACCCATGAAAACAAACACCACATATGCTTGGCAAGACTCTAAAATCGACAACCAAACACCACAAACACATGCACATGAGGATCAAAAGGTCTTTTAAGGTTGTAATGGGGTCAGGGACAAGGTAGAGGAAAGTATGGGATAAGTAGCTAAAACCCAAAGGAATAGAGGAGCAATGTGGAATAAGTGGAAATTAAGCAAAAGTAGTAAACCCAAAACCAAAATTAAAAATTAAGCATAAAAAGTAAACCCAAAACCTTCAATATCAACAAATCAACCAAGTTCTCAAACCAAGACCTCATTTATTCAACTTCATTCTTTTTCTATTTTTCTCTTCTTTTTTTTATTTTTTTTATTGAACAATAGCATTTGAAAGCATTTTGAATATTTGAAAAATAAAGCAACAATTAGGCAATATATGTATATACATCAAGCATGGCTAAAATACATCATCAAGCATGGCAAAAAAAACATATCATCCAATGAAACATACCCCCCCACACTTATTCCCAAAACAATTCCAAAGCTCCAAAATTCCTTAAGGGTAGGGTGAGATCATGGTTTTTCACTTAAGGCTTGTAATGAGCTTCAAAACAAAGAAAGGGTAACATATGCTCAAAGGGGCTATCAAAGGAATTAATTCAAGGTAGGCTCATTTGGCTAGAGGCTTATAAGAACAAAATGCCTAAATCATCTCCCAACATGCATGTGAACCAAGAAGTATCAACAAGAGTCAAGCCAAGGCTATTGTGCAAGCAATCAATGGGGGAAAAACACTCCGAATAAAATAGATGATGATGGCTCAAAATCTCACCAAGGGTAAATATATCACTTTCAATTCAACCTTTCAAAACTAACTTGACATGTAGATAAAAACAAGGATTTCAATTCACAAAATGCCAAGAAACTCCTATTTCAAAAACAATTACCCATTACCTGTACATAACCTAGAATTCAAAGAGAAACATTCAATGTTGTACACAAAACATAAAACCAAAATAACAAAATTAACCTAGAAAACCCCAAACAAAGAACAATCCCCCCCCCCCCCCCCACTTAAACAACACATTGTCCTCAATGTAGCACAATCATAAGATCAAGAGTAATAAGAAAAATTAATAAATTTGGACAAGTGTAATAAAAGTAAAGAAGGAGACAGAAAAGGAAAACTCCCTAAGTCATGGCGGAAGAGAAGTAGGGTGAAGTAAGGAGGTCTCCTCCACCACTACATCCACCAAGGAGGGATTTGTGAGGAATGGTTTCAGCCGGTGTCCATTGACCTTGAAGCTTTTATCTATGGATTCAATTTTGATCTCAACTGTACCTTAAGGAAAAATATTAGTCACCACAAAAGGACCAATCCACTTTGACCTCAACTTACCACTCATGAGTCCGAGCCTAGAGTTATACAATAAAAATTTCTGTCCAACCACGAAGTCCTTCTTAGCTATCAAGTTGTCATGGAACTTTTTGGTCTTCTCCTTGTAGAATTTGGAATTCTCATAGGCTTCTAAACGGATCTCATCTAGCTCACTTAGTTGCAACTTCCTTTCCTCTCCAGCCTGATCAATAGAGAAGTTGCAGGTCTTTATAGCCCAGTAGGCTCTGTGCTATATCTCTATAAGAAGATGACATGCTTTGCCAAGGATAACCCGATAAGGAGACATTCCTATGGGTGCTTTGTATGCAGTCGTATGCGCCCAAAGAGCATCATCCAGCCTGGTGCTCCAATCCTTTCTGTTTGACTGCACAATCTTCTCCAAGATCCTTTTTATCTCCCTGTTGGAAATCTCAGCCTGCCCAATAGTTTGGGGGTGGTAAGGTGTGGAAATTCTATGCACGACCCTATACTTTTTTAGCAAGGCATACATGGATCTGTTACAAAAATGGGTGTCTTGATCACTAACGATGGCTCTAGGGACTCCAAACCTGCAAAACAGATTAGATCTAACAAAATTCACAACAACCTTAGCATCATTAGTTCTGGTGGCTTTGGCTTCAACTCATTTTGAAACATAATCAACAGTAAGGAGAATATAAACAAAACCAAAAGAGACAGGGAAATGCTCATAAAGTCTATACCCCAGACATCAAACACCTCACAGAGCAACATGGGTTGTTGAGGCATTTGTTGTCTCTATGAAAGTGAGCCGCCTGCTCTTTGACAAGGCTCACAAGTGCTACAGATTCTCCACGCATCCTTGAAGATGGTGGGCCAATAGAAACCATAGTCAAGCACCTTGCGAGCTATCCTCTGTATGCCAAGATGGCCACCTGGTGCGAAAGAATGACAGAATTGCAGGACCGAGTCAATCTCATGGTCTGGAATGCATCTTCTAATAACCTGGTCACTACACAACTTCCACAAATAGGGGTCATCCCAAATATAATGCTTAGCATCGCTCTTAATTTTATCAGTTTGAGATTTAGATGCTAAGGGAGGAAAAACAGAAGCAACCAAATAATTCACAATATTAGCAAAGCAAGGAGTGGGGAAGGAATCAAAAATATTATATAGAATGTACAAATGGTCATCCAGAAAATCATCCCGAATGGGTGAGTCCTCAGATGCATGCTCAGTCCTACTCAAGTGGTCAGCCACGAGGTTCTGTGCACCGCTCCGATCACGAATCTCCAAATCAAACTCTTGGATCCAAAGCATCCACCTGATCAATCTAGGCTTTGATTCAGCCTTCTTCAACAGGTACTTCAGAGCTGCATGGTCAGTATAAACAATAACACGAGTACCAAGCAAATATGAACGAAATTTCTCAAGAGCAAAAACTATCGCTAATAGCTCCTTCTCTATGGTAGTGTAATTTGCTTGGGCAACATCCAAAGTTCTGGAGGTGTAGTAGATCACCCGAGGCAGCTTGCCAATCTTTTGAGCAAGGACAACCCCCAATGCATAATTGGATGCATCACACATCAGCTCAAATGGGGTTGTCCAATCAGGTGCCTGAATGATAGGGGTGGTAGTCAACGCACGCTTGAGGCAATCAAAAGCCTCTTTGCACCAATCATCAAAATCAAACTCCACCTCTTTTTGCAGCAGATTAGATAGTGGAAGGGCCACTTTGCTAAAGTCTTTGATAAAGTGCCTATAAAACCCTGCATGGCCAAGAAAAGAATGAACCTCTCGCACGCAAGAGGGGTAAGGCAATTGTGAAATAACAACTATCTTTGCAGGGTCTACCTCTATGCCCCTATTGGAAATGATATGCCCTAAAATTATACCTTGTTCTACCATGAAGTGACATTTTTCAAAATTCAGCACAAGGTTAGTTTCAATGCATCTATTAAGAACTCTACCCAGACTATCCAAACATGCATCAAAAGAGGATCCATAAACAGTAAAATCATCCATAAACACCTCTATGCAACTCTCTAAAAAGTCACTGAAAATGCTAAGCATACACCGCTGGAAGGTACCAGGGGCGTTGCATAGGCCAAAGGGCATCCTCCTATAGGCAAAAGTGCCAAAGGGACAGGTGAATGTGGTCTTTTCTTGATCCTTAGGAGCAATATGAATTTGTAAATAACCAGAAAAACCATCAAGAAAACAGTAATGAGACTTACCTGCCAAGCGCTCAAGCATTGGTTCAATGAATGGCAGGGGAAAATGATCACTATGAGGCCTATCTTCTTAGGAACCACTTGGACTGGACTCACCCACTGGCTGTTAGAAATGGGATAGATGATTCCAGCTTGCAAGAGCTTGGTCACCTCCTTTTTCACCACATCTAGAATGATGGGATTGAGTCGTTGTTGTGGCTGCCTCACTGGCTTAGCTCCATCCTCTAAAAGTATCCTATGCATGCAGGTAGATGGGCTAATACCAGAAATGTCTACTAAAGTCCATCCAATGGCTTTCTTGTGCTTCTTGAGCACTAGCAACAACTTCTCCTCTTGCTCAGTAGCAAGGGAGGCAGAGATGATCATTGGAAATTTTTCCTTGTCCTCCAAGTAAGCATACTTGAGGTTTGCTGGTAATGGCTTCAACTCTGGTGTGGGTGGTGGCTGAACAGTGGGAGGAACCAGGGTAGGAGAAGAAGAGGAGGGTTCCTCAGCCTGTACCTCATAAAGCAAGTCAGAAGTATATGTACTTCTTGCAACATGGTTAATGCATTCTGACTCTAAAAAATCAACATCAAGAGGTACAACACCCAAAAAATTAGAACCAGACTCAAATTCAAATTTACTCTCAACATAAAAATCAGGTACAAGATCAAATTCAAATTCAGATTCAGATTCAATGCATAAGGAATGACAAGTATGCAGATCTGATAAAGATGGATGTTTCCTACCATGAAGAGAATCAAAATCAAACATATAATCATCAACAATTTGATCAAGTATCTCAGCACGAAAAATAGAATGATCCTCAAATGGATGTTTCATGGCATCAAGAATGTTAAAATGAACAACAATATCACCAAATTCCATAGACAATGTGCCAGCATAAACATCTATCTTGGTTTAGACTGTTTTCATAAATGGCCTGACTAAAATAATTGGAACTGAACCATGGGAAAATCCCTCTTCCATATCAAGAACAAAAAAATCAGCAGGAAAAATAAGTTCACCAACCCGAACCAACACATCCTCTATGAAACCTGTGGGGTGAGCAACACTTCTATTTGCCAATTGAATCACCACACCCGTATGTTGCAAAGGTCCAAGAGATAAAGAATTGAAAATGGACAGAGGCATGACACTGACTGATGCTCCTAGATCTAGCATGACATTCTCAAATTTGTTGTTCCTAATAATGCAAGGTACACAGAAAGTACCTGGGTCCTTACATTTCTCAGGAATGTGAGGAACAGATTTACCGATCAATGCTGACACATTTATGTCCATGCTAATCCTTTCATTGCCCTTGAGCCTCCTTTTGTGGGTGCACAACTCCTTTAGAAACTTGACATATCTTGGAATTTGCTTGATGGCATCTAGCAGAGGTATGTTCACCTCTACTTAGCTGAAGGTCTCCAAGATCTCCTTATCTATTTCTTCCATCTTTTTGTTTGGAATTTCTCTAGGTGGAAAAGGAAGAGGGATAGGAGGTTGCTGCAAGTGAGAACTACTAGAAGAAGGTCCACCTGCATGAAAATTTTTGTTAGCTCCCTCATGATCAGGAAGCTTTCTCTTTTGTGCAGCTAGCTCATCCTCTTTTTCAGGTGTAGAATGAAGCTTGACAGGTTCAGGTGCAGGTGCTGCTACTGGTGGAGGCACTTCAATTTGCTTGCCAGACCTCAAGGTGATGGCACTCACATTCTTTGAATTCTGCACAGTTTGTGAAGGCAATTTGTCAGAATTTGGGGACAGAGCTTGGTTCAACTGAGTAGCCATCTGCCCCATCTGATTTGTCAAACTCTGAATGGAGGCTCTTGTCTCTTGCTGAAATTGCATATTCTGGATGGTCATTTGCCTCACTAACACCTCTAAGGAAGGTTGAGAAGGGGCCTCAATTGCTTGTTGTCTTTGTTGTTGTTGCTGCATTGGAGGAGGAACATATGGCTTGCTTGGACCAACAACATTCTGGAAAGGAGGGACAGGCTATTGTTGCTGTTGTTGTTATTGTGGTTGTGGAGGATTTGCCCATCTCAGATTTGGATGATTCCTCCAACCTGGATTGCATCTATTGCTTGAAACATCATAATTATTCTGCAGTTGTTGGTTTTGCTGTTGAGGGGGTCTATTATAAGTGTTTGCAGCATAGGCTTCAGGTTGCTCATTGACTCCAGATTGCTGCAAAGAAGGACAGAGATCTGTATGGTGATCAGCAGAAGAACATAGACCACAAACTCTTGCAACAGTAACAGGTGTAGATTTCTGATTTATGGCAAGCTGAGTTACTATATTGACCAAGGCATCAAGTTTTCCCTCAAGCTTCTTATTTTCAGCAGATGAAGATGAATCCGTGGCCACATCATGGACTCCTCTAAGGACAATAACATCATTTCTTGCACTGAATTGTTGGGAGTTGGAAGCCATCTTCTCAATCAGATTCCTAGCCTCAACAGGAGTCATATCACCAAGAGCTCCACCATTGGCAGCATCAATCATACTCCTCTCCAGGTTGCTAAGTCCCTTATAGAAATATTGCAAAAGGAGTTGCTCAGAAATCTGGTGGTGAGGACAGCTTGCACACAATTTCTTAAATCTTTCCCAACACTCATACAAGCTCTCAACACTAAGTTGCCTGATGCCTGAAATGTCTTTTCTGATGGCAGTGGTCCTAGATGCAGGGAAGAATTTCTCCAAGAATATCCTCTTAAGGTCATCCCAGCTGGAATTGGACCTGAGAGCAAGGTAGTAGAGCCAATCTTTTGCCACTCCCTTCAGAGAATGAGGAAAAGCCTTTAGAAAGATATGATCTTCCTGGACATCAGGGGGCTTCATGGTGGAATAGACAATATGGAACTCCTTAAGATGCTTATAAGGATCTTCACCTGCAAGACCATGAAACTTAGGCAGCAAATGTATTAGTCCAGTCTTGAGAACATATGGAACATCCTCATCAAGATATTGAATGCACAAGCTTTCATAAGTAAAGTCAGGTGCAATCATCTCCCCAAGAGTTCTCTCACGAGGTGGAGGTTGAGCCATGTTCTCAGTATGAAAATTAGCAGCCAAATCCTCAAAATCAGAATGTTCAAAATCACCAGCAACAGAATGCTCAGAATGCACAGAATGATCAGGATGCACACTATGCCTAACTAATCTATGAAAGGTTCTATCTATTTCAGGATCAAAGGGTTGTAAATCACCTGGATTGCCCCTAGTCATGCACTATATGCAGCAAATCATGTATTTCTCAAACAAGCACCAGGGGTAAAAAGGGGGTAAAACTAGGGGTAAAACTACAACTATACTCAAAAGATATCCAAATGAGCTGAAAATTTGTGAGAAACACCCTAAAATCATGAAAAAATAGCACAAAAATTTTCAAACAAAAATTCAAAGTCTAACTATGAAAACTGCCTAAGAAAAGTTTAGAAAAATAAGACAATAATACTTAAAAAATAAAAAAACTTAGTAAACGACTAATTTCTTAAGCGTTAAGAACCGCAACCAGCATAGGCTGGTTGAGGCTGCATGGGAAATTTTTTTCTACCCCAAATACATATATAATATTAGTCATTTTGGTATTTTTCACACAAAATATGGATCAAAAGAAACTTCCACACAAAAAATCAGCCAAAATTAACAACTCTAGCTATCAAAACAAAAATCGCCAATTAATTAGCAAAATCCGACACTGTTCATAGCACTCTTCACCTCTGAACAGGGGGGAACCATGAAATTTCACCCCTAAACAGGGGACACCTAAAACACACACAAACAACACTAAACAACAAAACTACACACAAAACAACTAAACACTGCAAATTAATCACATGACACAGATTTTATAAAAACATGCAGAAACAAACACAAAGACACAAAAACATAATTATGAACCTTTGGACCACTACTCCCCGGCAACGGCGCCAAATTTGATTGGGGCCGTACCCGAATCAAATAAAGATTAAAATGCAGTATCTAGGAAGTGATCCTAGGTCGTCTCCCAGTGAGCAATGATCAAACAAACGTTCATAACATATAATAATAAAACAGTAACAAAATGGGGGAGGGGTTTGTTTGATTTTGTAATTTAAACAGCAAGCAAACTTGAATTAACAAAATAACAAAACTAAAACATGTTGTTTCCCCTTGATTCAAAAGCAAGTCTTTTATCCTAGGTTACAAGAATTTATCCCTAATCAGTTCAACCACTTAATCCAACCCGAAATTAATTTACTAAGCAAAAATTAACACAAGGATGTCATTATGTGATTAAGCAACACATACACCAATTAATCCCTCTCACATGTCCATTAAGCATGAACGTTAATTAAGCACAGAGACAATTAATCAAGCATTAAGCATGCATGGATTAATATCAGCAACAAATACACAATAATTGCTGAAGGGGAAAACTGATCAGAATTTAATATTAATAACAAAACCTCAAAGAGAGTTATGCTTAATCCTCAAGAGAAAACAACACTAGAGATTCAGCCTTCCATTAACAGCAGAAATGAAAAGGAAATCAAAGGCAGAAAATGAATTAAAATTATAAGACAAAAATGAAAATGAAATTAGAATTAAAAGTAGAAAACAAAACTAGAATTTGAAGCAGAAAATGAAAATGGAGTTGCTATGTGAATAGTACCATGCACGTGAACAATAACACCGAAAATGAAAATGAAACCCTACAATCTCCCTGCGTGAACAGTAATCGAACCACCCTAAAACCCTAGCAGCTGGGCTCACTAAAGGTCACTAGGCCCCAAAGCTTACAAATATGATTTTTGGGCCCAATAAGGTCTGGTGGCCCAATTACAAAAATACAGCTCAAAAACGAAATAAAACAAATAAAATTGTATGTTCTCTTCAAGTCCAAGCCGGCTCATCGCAATTTTGGATCCAAGCCCAATTGCTTATAATTCTCCTAAAATTAAATTAAAACACAGAATTAGTCAAGTAGGCCCAAATGATAAAACTGCATAATAAATTTGATAATTAAGGCTAATCAGTAATTAAAATGGTGACAAAAAAGGGTAAGAAATAGGAGAAAATAATGACACATCAGGTGGCCCAAGAACTGATAAAAGGAAACTATTGGCCCCTTAACCGGGAGCGCAAGTCTTGGTTAAGCATTAAGCAATAAGGATTCCCGATCGAAGATCGAAAGGAAGTGAAAAAGGAAAAGATCAGAGGAAAATAGAGTAATTCCCGATCAATAAAAGAAAGAGAACAGAAATTCTTCAAGCCAGATAAATTTTCGGCAAGGTAGGTGACTGCCGGCAAAGGAAAACCCATTTTTGGTGGTTCTTCCTTTCAGATTGCCACTCAAAATTATTCTCGACTGGCGATATCCCGCCCCACATAAACAAAGAGGAAAAGACCAGAACACCCAGTTTCCTCTCAAAAAACACTACCCTCGAGAAAATCCTATTGATCCGTGATCGTACGTGTGATCTTTGATTCGATAGGAAATCATGTGCAAAATAAAGTCGTGGTGCAGTTATGGTTTGGGATTAGGGTAAAACACTTGCCTATGTGAGTTTTTATACACTATGAGTGATTTATTCCCAGTTTTAGCTTAACCCGATGTTTCCCCTGAATGTTCATTCAAAAGCTAAAAGTTGACATCCTGCCTTTCATTTTCAGGTACAAGGAAGATTACCCTTGGCATAAGTATATTGTTTTTCTAAGATATGATGCTCTCGCGAAGGATTTATTTTTCTTTTAGGTGGAAAGAACCCGGTGGACCATTCGATCCTACCTACCCTTTTTTGGAGCCCCATGAATTGTGTTTTCGTTCATGCATCCTCCACCCACGAGTTTGGAGCCATGCGTAGTGATTGCTAAGTGCAATTCTCCATTCTCTACCCCTTTTTCGGAGCCCCATGAATTGCATTTTCGTTCATGCATCCTCCACCCACGAGTTTGGAGCCATGCGTAGTGATTGCTTAGTGCAATTCTCCATTCTCTACCCCTTTTTCGGAGCCCCATGAATTGCTTTTTCGTTCATGCATCCTACACCAAAGAGTTTGGAGCCACGCGTAGTGATTGCTTAGTGCAATTCTCCATTCTCTACCCTTTTTCGGAGCCCCATGAATTGCGTTTTCGTTCATGCATCCTCCACCTACGAGTTTGGAGCCCTGCGTAGTGATTGCTTAGTGCAATTCTCCATTCTCTACCCTTTTTCGGAGCCCCATGAATTGCGTTTTCGTTCATGCATCCTCCACCAAAGAGTTTGGAGCCATGCGTAGTGATTGCTTAGTGCAATTCTCCATTCTCTACCCTTTTTCGGAGCCCCATGAATTGCGTTTTCGTTCATGCATCCTCCACCAAAGAGTTTGGAGCCATGCGTAGTGATTGCTTAGTGCAATTCTCCATTCTCTACCCCTTTTTCGGAGCCCCATGAATTGCGTTTTCGTTCATGCATCCTCCACCCAAGAGTTTGGAGCCATGCGTAGTGATTGCTTAGTGCAATTCTCCATTCTCTACCCTTTTTCGGAGCCCCATGAATTGCGTTTTCATTCATGCATCCTCCACCCACGAGTTTGGAGCCATGCGTAGTGATTGCTTAGTGCAATTCTCCATTCTCTACCTTTTTCGGAGCCCCATGAATTGCGTTTTCGTTCATGCATCCTCCACCCACGAGTTTGGAGCCATGCGTAGTGATTGCTTAGTGCAATTCTCCATTCTCTACCCTTTTTTGGAGCCCCATGAATTGCGTTTTCGTTCATGCATCCTCCACCCACGAGTTTGGAGCCATGCCTCATGATTGACTAGTGAGGACCCTCTAGTGCAATCCTCCATCCTCGCCTTTTATTTGGAGCCCCATGAATTGTGTTTTCGTTCATGCATCCTCCACCAAAGAGTTTGGAGCCATGCTTCATGATTGACTAGTGAGGACCCTCTAGTGCAATCCTCCATCCTCGTCTTTTATTTGGAGCCCCATGAATTGCATTTTCGTTCATGCATCCTCCACCAATGAGTTTGGAGCCATTCTTCATGATTGCGTAGTGTGGACCCTCTAGTGCAATCCTCCATTCTCCAATGTGTTCTTCATTTTCAAGTGCGGACCCTCTTGACTGGAAAATGTGATCTTTGTTATTCTCCCGATTGATTCCTTTGCCAAACGTGTATATTATATTATTGTTGTTTTTGTTGTTGTTTGTATTTTGTTTTGTGTTGTGCAAAAAAAAGAAGGAGTAGAGACGAGAGTCGTCATGGGCTAATCACAGAAAGGGCAAGAAGGACGAAATCAGTGTCTTATCTTTGCTTTCCTCTTATCTCCGATAAAAGGTAAGTAAAGAGGGGCAACTGTCATACCCTAATTTCGTCCGGGGATTATTACTTGATGATATGCAACCTTTGATTGGCCACTTCAAAATACTTGGCACCCTTTGTTGCGCGATATGTAAGTCCCGAGACACGCCGGAAATCAAAGGGAAGCAGGGTTACACGATCCGTGAAATTCCGTAATGTGGCGGAAACCAAAAGGAGGTGTTGTTGCGTAATCCGTGAGTTTCCGTAACTTTTTCGAAAGCTAAAAAAGAGTAAATACATGATCCTTAAGGATTCGTAACCTTACGGAAAGAAAATAAGTATCGTTACAAAATTCGTAAAGTTTCGTAACGTTACGGAAAAAGAATTACCAAAAAAGGTAAAGGGGGTGCATTTAGTAAAAAGGGGGGTACAAATAGCAATCAGGCCCATTGGGCCTTCCAGATTCTTCCTCCAGAAGGTGGTTGCTTCTCCAGAAGCAACCTTGCTAGCCTGGGCGAGCTGGGTGGCAAGCTCCTCCTCTAATTTGCTATAAATAGGGGGAGGAATGAAGAGGGAAAGGGTTCAGCCTTCTTGGCACTTCGTATTCTCTTAAATTTGCTGAGGAAAATTGTTTCCGTGAAGAAAATCCAAGCCGAGGCGCTTTCGTAACATTTCCGTGAGTAATTACGCGAAGGTTTTCAACCGTTCTTCGACATCCATCGTTCGTTCTTCATTTTCTTCGGTCTTCAACTGGTAA
Organism: Glycine max; assembly: GCF_000004515.6. Classification (NCBI taxonomy): domain Eukaryota; kingdom Viridiplantae; phylum Streptophyta; class Magnoliopsida; order Fabales; family Fabaceae; genus Glycine; species Glycine max. Next base: position 24,604,098 of record NC_038248.2, on the reverse strand, counting down.
GTACCCCAAACCGAGCTTTTCAATTCATTCTATGTACGCGTGGTGGTCCCCATTTTGTTTCATGTATTTTTATTCTCGTTTTCATTTACTTTCCGTACCCCTTTTTGACGTGCTTCAGTCATTTATTTAAGTCGTTTCTCGCCAAATCAAAAAATAAAATAAATTTTCACCGATCATTTGATTTGTAATATCCGTTAATTTCTGTTAAAATGAATTCCGACCGTTCGGTCATGTCGTAACCACGTTGGAAATCAAAAAAGAGGTAAAATAATAATATAATAATAAAAAAATACCTTTTAGTAAAATGAAGCGAAAAAAATCGATCGGACGTTTTCTCTTTGGGATTTTTCATTCTTAATTGAATTGACTAATAACTAAAGTGAAACTAAGGCTAAAATCAACTCGCCTAGTCAAGGTCGTCCACAAAAAAGTCACAAAGTGATGCAATCCTCCCTAGGAAAGGACCAGTTACCAGAGCCATAAGCAAGAGGCTCAAAGAGGATTGGGCTAGAGTTGATAAAGAAGGCCTTAGGGTTCTCATGAACCTTAGGGTAGATTTTTGAGCCCATGGGCCAAGGTTGGGTCCACTCTTCTTTGTAAATAGTAGAATAGGTTGTTTTCTTATTTTGGGCCTTGTATTTTGGCCATTCTAGTAGTATAGGGTTTTAGCCTTGTATTTCAAGGCATTTTGAGTAGTCTTTGTAGTAGGATTTGTTTTGTATTTTCATGTTTTTTTATCATGGGGGTGAGCTTAGCTATTATAGGGGTGTGTAGCTAAACTCTAGCTTCTCAAGAAAGCTTCTCACGGAGGTGAGCTTAGTTTTTAGATGGGTGTGTGTAGCTAAGCTCTAGCTTCTCAAGGAAGCTTCTCAAGGAGGTGAGCTTAGTTTTTAGATGGGTGTGTGTAGCTAAACTCTAGCTTCTCAAGGAAGTTTTCTCAAAGAAACTTCTCAAGGAAGTTTTCTTAAGAAAGCTTCTCAAGGAAGTTTTCTTAAGAAAGCTTCTCAAGGAAGCTACCTAGTCTATAAATAGAAGCATGTGTAACACTTGTTGTAACTTTGATGAATGAAAGTCTTATGAGACACACTTCAAAGTTCTACTTCTCCCCCTCTTTTATTCCTTCAATTTCGTGCTCCCCCCTCTCTCTTTCTCTCCCTCTTTCTTTTCCTCCATTGAAGCATCCTTCCAAGCTTCTTATCCAAGGCTCATCTTGGTGGTGAAGCTCCTTCTTCCATGGCTTATTCCCTAGTGGATGGCGCCTCCCTTCTCCTCTTCTCCTTTGCCTTCCGCTGCATCTCCATGGTGAAAAATCACCATTGAAGGACCTCATTGAAGCTCAAAGATCCAGCCTCCATAAAAGCTCCACAAGCAAGCTTCCATCAAGTGGTAATCAGAGCACAAGAGCTTCAAGTAGGTGCTCCTTAAACCTCCATTAATTTTTTTGCTTTACCTTCTCTTCCATTGTTGTTTCTTCATTTTTCTCCATGTATCTCCTCACATGTCTTGTTCTAAATGTTGTTAACATGATTCTTTAGATTTTCCACCGATTAAACTTGCTATAGAAGTTAGATTTGATTTTCTATGGTTCAAATTTCTTGTTCTTGTTCTTGAACCATGAATTGTGTTGAGTTTAGGTTCCTTTGAGTTTAGTCTTGTTATTTTTTGTGGCTGAAACCTAAACCATAAAATTCTTACAAAAATATTAAAGTAGAAGAAAACCTCAAAAATCTAGAGTGACTTGTTCACCTATTGTAGTTTTGTCATAGAAGTCATGTCTAGTCCTGAAACTTGTCACATAAGATTTCTTATGTTGTGCTGAATTTTATTTTCTTGTTTCTTTGTCTAACTCATTTGTTCATGAGTGTATGAAATTCTTTTAGCCTATTATTTGATTTGAGTCAAATCTTTCATGTTAATTAGTCCTTAACATGTTCATGCAAAATTCTTAGAGAGCCTTTGATTGTGAACCTTTTCTTGAACTTTTAGGTTTCTTTATGATTGTGTCTATTGTGAATTTGAGTTTTGGTGATTGAATTGCTGGCTGAAATGTTGATCCTAAGTGAATATTGAACTCCGAAAACTTTGGTAAACAATCCTAGTGAGTTCAACATACATTGGAAGGTTGAAAGTAAGCCCAAGGCAATCAATATACCATGCTTAAAGAAACAAATCGCTGGTGCTGGCAGCTTGGGCATACAAACTTGTAAAACTTACTGAGAATTGGTTACTTCGAATTTTGAGCTGAAATTTTTACTGAATTTTCTAGACATCTGGAAAAAAGTTATAAAAAAAGAAACAAGTGATTTGGATAAAATGAAAAAATACGAAAAATCACACAAGTTGACAGGAAAATCAGTATCCAGAAAAAAAAAAGGGTGAAAGGGAAGTGTGCTTGTTGTTTTGGCTCAAAATTTATTCTATAATTGGAAATTTCAATTGAAAATTAGTGTGAAGACAAGTGCCAAAGCTAGAGGTTTGTTGAGTCTTTTTTTTTAGTTTTTTTTTACTCTACTCTAGAGCCATTCTAAGTTTCTCTTTTAGTCCTAGCTTGCTTCTATGTCCTTTTCATTGCTTTAATTGTTGAATAATCCTTGAAAAATTGTCTTGTTAAAACTCCATTGGTTTATCTTTCATTTCATTTTTTTTGGTCTTTGGTTATTGCTTGTCTCTTGTTTCCTTGTTTGTGAGTTGCCATATAGGGAATTGGAAAGGAGGATTGGTGCCATCCCTTGAAGAATCTGAGTCAAGAAGCAAGGGGCCAACCACCTTAAGAGCTATTGGACTAAGAAGCACTCCAAATTGATTGAATCACCAAAGAGAGAACAACCACCAAAATTGAGGACCGTTTTTTAATTTTGTAATTTGCAATTTACTTACATTCATTGCTTTCAAGTTTTGTAACAAAAAGGCCTTTCATTGGAAGTGTGTTGGGAGCCTCCAATAGGTTACCAAACTTCCATTTGTGTGTAATAATTTTAGGCAATTTTTGCTTAGGATAGTGAGTGCTTTGTTGGGAACCTTGAATGTGGTCATCCAAACACTCTTAGGATTCACCTAGTTTACATTTCTTGCTTACTTTCATAGCTTATTTCTTTTACCTTCCATTGTCAAATCGCCTAGATAGCTTGCATTTTACCAATTAGTTTTTTTTTACCTTATCTTTCACACCTCTTTTAGTGTTTATTTTGGCTAGTTTCAACCATAGTTTCTTTTACCTTTTGTTTTCAAACCTCCAACAAGAAAGAATCACAACTTAGAAACCAACATGAGTCATCATTCAACTAGTGTTAATGATGAGGGTACTAGTCATAAGGACCCTCTATCTAGAATCTTAGATGAGTTGAGTTCTCTCAAGTTATGGAAAGAAAAACAAGAGAGAAAAGAAAAAGGAAAAAAAAGAGTGGAAGAAACAAGTCAAGATGAAAGAGAGAAAATAAGAGAGGAAGAAAGAAGAAAAATAATAAAAGAAATGAAAAGAGAAAAACATGCCTCCTATAGTAGTCATGACTCTTGCAAGAGTTTAAGTGAAGAACTTAGCGACTATTATAGAGGGCGCCATAGTTCACATACTAAACATCACTCCCAAAGAAGGGAAAGGGATAGAAGGCCTCAAGAGGTTAACATTAGTCTTCCATATTTCCATGGAAAAGATAATGTTGAGGCCTACTTAGATTGGGAAATGAAGGTTGAACAACTCTTTGCTTGCCATCATATTAGCGAAGAGAGAAAAGTTCCATTGGCTACCCTTAGCTTTCAAGGGTATGCCCTCTATTGGTGGACTTCCCTTGTTAGGGAACGAAGGATTCATGGGGATCCTCCAGTAGAGTATTGGAATGATCTTAAGAGTGCCCTTAGGAAGAGGCACATTCCTCCCTACTATGAAAGGGAGCTTATGGACAAGCTCCAAAGGCTTAAACAAGGGAGTATGAGTATTGAAGAATACAGACAACAAATGGAACTACTCTTTTTAAGAGCTGGACTTAGGGAGGAGGAAAGGACAAGCATAGCGAGGTTCCTTAGTGGGCTTAATATGGAAGTAAGGGACAAGGTTGAACTCCTTCCATATAGGGACCTAGATGAACTAGTCCAACTTTGTATAAGAGTGGAACAACAACTAAAAAGAAAGCCTTCTTCAAAATCTTATGGCTTTCACTCTTATCCAAGGAAGGACCAAGCCCAAGGAGTTTTGGGGGCTACACCTTCAAAACCCAAGGAAGAAAAGGGTAAGACCATAGAGAAATACACCCCTAAGACTAGTTCCCAAGAAAGGACTAGCAACATTAAATGCTTCAAATGTCTTGGGAGAGGTCACATTGCCTCTCAATGCCCCACCAAGAAAACCATGATTATGAGGGGTCAAGACATTTATAGTAGTCAAGAGGAAACTACTTCTTGCCCTTCCTCTAGTGGAAGTGAAGATGAAGTAAGGGGTGAAGAGTCTAGTGAGGAAGTCTACCCCCATGAAGAAGGTGACCTCTTAATGGTTAGAAGGCTCCTTGGAGGTCAATCTTGTGATCTATCTCAATCCCAAAGAGAGAACATATTTCATACAAGATGCAAAATTTTAGATAAAACTTGTTCTCTCATTGTGGATAGTGGATCTTGTTGCAATTGTTGTAGCACAAGATTAGTTTCCAAGTTGAACCTCACTATCATTCCCCACCCAAAACCTTATAAACTTCAATGGCTCAATGAGCAAGGGGAAATGATAGTTAACCAACAAGTGAAGGTACCTATCTCCATTGGGACATATAAGGATGAAGTTAATTGTGATATAGTTCCCATGGAGGCAGGACATATTCTTTTAGGAAGGCCATCGCAATTTGATAGGAAGATCATTTACAATGGCCTAACTAATGAGATTACCCTCACCCATCTTGGCACTAAATTTGTGTTGCATCCTCAAACACCTTCACAGGTGGCCAGAGATCAACTAACTATGAAAGATAAGAGGGATGAGGAAGAAAAACTAGAAAAACAAAATAAAAAGAAGGATAGTAAGGCCTTGTCTTCAAAGGCCAAGGGGAAGGAAAAAGAGGAAAAGGATTCCTCCAAGAAGATTGTTAAGAAGGAAAATCATTTTGCAACAAAAGGTGATATTAAAAGAGCACTCCTTCTTAAACAATCTTTCTACCTTTTCCTATCAAGGGAAACATCCCTTAGCACTGCCACAATTCCTACATTTGAGACCTTACCCCCAAAGGTCCAAGAACTCTTACATGAATTTGGTGATATATTTCCCAAAGAGATACCCCCTGGGCTACCTCCTTTAAGGGGAATAGAACACCAAATAGATTTAGTCCCAGGAGCAAGCCTTCCTAATAGGCCAGCCTATAGGACTAATCCTCAGGAGACTAAGGAGATAGAGTCTCAGGTAAAAGAATTGTTGAAGAAGGGCTGGGTCCAAGAGAGCCTAAGCCCATGTGCTGTGCCAGTGTTGTTGGTGCCCAAAAAGGATGGTACGTGGAGAATGTGTACAGATTGCAGGACCATCAACAACATCACTGTAAAGTATAGGCACCCCATTCCTAGACTTGATGATTTGCTTGATGAGTAGCATGGTGCCAATATCTTTTCAAAAATTGATCTTAAAAGTGGGTATCACCAAATCAGGATGAAAAAGGGTGATGAGTGGAAAACCGCTTTCAAGACCAAGTTTGGTTTGTATGAATGGCTAGTGATGCCTTTTGGGCTCACTAATGCACCAAGCACCTTTATGAGGCTTATGCATCATGTCTTAAGGGATTTCATAGGTAGATTTGTAGTTGTTTATTTTGATGATATTTTAGTGTACAGTAGGAGCCTAGATGATCACTTAGGACATCTCAGGCAAGTTCTTTCAGTCCTTAGGAAAAACACCCTCTATGCAAATATAGAGAAGTGTACTTTTTGTGTAGATAATATAGTTTTCTTAGGGTTTGTAGTTGGTAGAAATGGGGTCCAAGTGGACCCTGAGAAAATCAAGGCCATCCAAGAATGGCCCACCCCAAAAAGTGTGGGAGATATTAGGAGCTTCCATGGGTTGGCAAGCTTCTATAGAAGGTTCGTTCCTAATTTCTCTACAATTGCATCACCTCTCAATGAGCTAGTGAAGAAGAATGTGGCATTTACCTGGGGTGAAAAGCAAGAGCAAGCCTTTGCTTTGCTCAAAGAAAAGCTTACTAAGGCACCTGTTCTAGCTCTTCCTGACTTTTCTAAAACTTTTGAGCTAGAATGTGATGCTTCTGGAGTGGGAGTTGGAGCTGTTTTGTTGCAAGGTGGGCACCCTATTGCTTATTTTAGTGAAAAACTTCATGGTGCGACCCTTAACTACCCCACCTATGATAAAGAGCTTTATGCCTTAATAAGAGCACTCCGAACTTGGGAACATTACCTTGTTTCCAAGGAATTTGTCATTCATAGTGATCATCAATCACTTAAGTTCATTAGAGGGCAAAGCAAGTTAAACAAAAGGCATGCAAAATGGGTAGAGTACCTAGAGCAATTTCCATATGTTATCAAATACAAAAAGGGAAAAACAAATGTGGTAGCTGATGCCCTCTCTAGGAGACATACATTGTTTTGCTTACTAGGAGCTCAAATTTTAGGATTTGATAACATTAGGGATTTGTATGCTTTAGATGAACATTTCTCTCCCATTTACAAGAGTTGTGGGAAAAAGGCCCAAGATGGATACTATTTGGCTGAGGGGTATTTGTTCAAAGAGGGAAAGCTTTGCATACCCCAAGGAACCATCAGGAAATTACTTGTGAAGGAGAGCCATGAGGGTGGGCTCATGGGCCACTTTGGGATAGACAAGACCCTTGTCTTACTCAAAGAAAAGTTATATTGGCCCCATATGAAGAAAGATGTCCACAAGCATTGCACTAGGTGTGTGGCTTGTTTACAAGCCAAGTCTAGGGTGATGCCTCATGGGCTATACACACCCTTACCCATTCCATCTGCACCTTGGGTAGACATTAGTATGGACTTTGTCCTTAGGCTCCCTAGAACCCAAAGAGGTGTAGACTCTATCTTTGTAGTGGTGGATAGGTTTAGCAAGATGGCACACTTTATACCATGCCACAAGGTGGATGATGCTTCCCATATCTCAAAACTCTTTTTTAGGGAAGTTGTGAGACTCCATGGTTTGCCTAGGACCATTGTGTCAGATAGAGATGCTAAGTTCCTTAGCCACTTCTGGAAAACATTATGGGCTAAGCTAGGAACTAAGCTTCTTTTCTCTACCACTTGTCATCCACAAACTGATGGGCAAACAGAGGTAGTGAATAGGTCTTTATCCACTCTTTTAAGGGCTCTTCTAAAAGGCAACCATAAGTCTTGGGATGAGTATCTTCCTCATGTAGAATTTGTCTACAATAGGGGGGGTTCATAGAACCACCAAGCAATCCCCTTTTAAGGTTGTCTATGGGTTCAATCCCTTAACACCCTTAGACCTCATTCCCCTCCCACTTGACACTTCTTTTATACATAAAGAAGGGGAATCTAGGTCAGAGTTTGTAAAGAAGTTGCATGAGAGGGTTAAGACCCAAATAGAGAACCAAACAAAGGTGTATTCAACTAAGGGCAATAGAGGAAGAAATGAGCTAGTTCTTAATGAGGGGGACTGGGTTTGGCTCCATCTTAGGAAGGAAAGATTCCCTACTAAAAGGAAATCCAAGCTTAGCCCAAGAGGGGATGGACCTTTTCAGGTCTTGGAGAGGATCAATAATAATGCCTATAGGTTGGACCTCCCAAGAGAGTATGGAGTCAGCACCACTTTTAATATTTCTGATTTAATTCCTTTTGCAGGTGGAGCTGATATAGAGGAGGAGGAACCAACAGATTTGAGGTCAAATCCTCATCAAGGGGGAGGGGATGATGCAATCCTCCCTAGGAAAGGACCAGTTACCAGAGCCATGAGCAAGAGGCTCCAAGAGGATTGGGCTAGAGTTGATAAAGAAGGCCTTAGGATTCTCATGAACCTTAGGGTAGATTTTTGAGCCCATGGGCCAAGGTTGGGTCCACTCTTCTTTGTAAATAGTAGAATAGGTTGTTTTCTTATTTTGGGCCTTGTATTTTGGCCATTCTAGTAGTATAGGGTTTTAGCCTTGTATTTCAGGGCATTTTGAGTAGTCTTTGTAGTAGGATTTGTTTTGTATTTTCATGTTTTTTTATCATGGGGGTGAGCTTAGCTATTATAGGGGTGTGTAGCTAAGCTCTAGCTTCTCAAGAAAGCTTCTCACGGAGGTGAGCTTAGTTTTTAGATGGGTGTGTGTAGCTAAGCTCTAGCTTCTCAAGGAAGCTTCTCAAGGAGGTGAGCTTAGTTTTTAGATGGGTGTGTGTAGCTAAACTCTAGCTTCTCAAGGAAGTTTTCTCAAAGAAACTTCTCAAGGAAGTTTTCTTAAGAAAGCTTCTCAAGGAAGTTTTCTTAAGAAAGCTTCTCAAGGAAGCTACCTAGTCTATAAATAGAAGCATGTGTAACACTTGTTGTAACTATGATGAATGAAAGTCTTATGAGACACACTTCAAAGTTCTACTTCTCCCCCTCTTTTATTCCTTCAATTTCGTGCTCCCCCCTCTCTCTTTCTCTCCCTCTTTCTTTTCCTCCATTGAAGCATCCTTCCAAGCTTCTTATCCAAGGCTCATCTTGGTGGTGAAGCTCCTTCTTCCATGGCTTATTCCCTAGTGGATGGCGCCTCCCTTCTCCTCTTCTCCTTTGCCTTCCGCTGCATCTCCATGGTGAAAAATCACCATTGAAGGACCTCATTGAAGCTCAAAGATCCAGCCTCCATAAAAGCTCCACAAGCAAGCTTCCATCACAAAGGGTTTGAAAGTTTATCATTTCAGTTTTCCTTATCAAGTAAATGGATCATTTTTAAGGTCCAGTGCCTTAAAATAATCACCTTTCATGTAAAAAGAATCGCTTGATTCACTCTTAAGAAAGAACTACGTAGGTCTGATTTCCTCTTCGATAGAGGGTACGTAGGAGCAAGAGCCCCGCTTTTGTCGACCTCAAGAAATAAAAAGAAATAAAAGGTAAGATAATGCAATTTCACAACTCTAAAAAATAGGTTGTTGTCCTTTGAGACAAACGTGAGAGGTGCTAATACCTTCCTCAAACGTAAATACAACTCCCGAATTTAGAATTTTCATTTTGATCGGTTTCCTTCGGTTTTTCCGACGTTTTCCACAAATAAACGTTGGTGGCGACTCCGCGCATCTTTCCTCCCTTGGAAAGCGCACCCGTGAGCCTCGCCTCGCTCGCCCGCAAAAGGGCATGTTGCGACACCTATACATATAAAACAGCCCCACAATCCGAAGGTCACAAAACCATGCCCATATGTCATTGAGGCATTTCACCGAGCACTCGGTGGGTGCATGTTTAGGCATGAATAGCAAGAGAATGGGGGCAATGTGGCATGCCCCATTGCGTCAGAATGCACCCTAGGCCTAAGGCCATCCCTTACAACCCCTTAATTCAACAAAAACAAGCAACAATTTGAGGATAAATCCCTCACATTTTTTAGCAAATACATCCAATTTA